>NW_027498295.1:0-58369 GCF_021521415.1 Bidens hawaiensis | reverse complement strand
TTTTTTAAGAGGCTACATTATTTTGGGGTATTTTTTTAGGGTATTTGCATGTATATTTCGCGTATAAATTGGCTATTTGAAAAAGCCGGTTTTGGATAATGGGAAACAAGGTTACGGATATGAAACCGGTTCCAACTTTCATGTATTACAAGTACAAATCCGAGTCTCATATACCAGGTTTAGAAACCGGGTTTCGAGTTTTTTTCCAGATCCAGTTTCAGTTTTTGATTTCTTACACCTCTCTGCTTGCTACATTGAATATTTGTAATCTATAAAATAAAAGCACAGTTTTGTACGTAAGTTTGAAAACTTGTTTAATATTAAACTTCTCAAAAACAATAACAATGTTTAATATATTTAATTTTATTAATACTATATCTTAAAACTTGTATAAGTATTTTGGAAATTGCATTGTAAAGGGAAAGCGAGTGTAATGGTTATACATTGTATTTCATGAAATAAGTAATAAGAAATTCAAAAAATTTGAATTGCTATATTTTTAATAGGGGGAAGGTTAACGTACAAATGAAATTAATTAACGTGCTAAACGTGATAATCAAGTAGAGTAATTATATATACAAGTAGAGTAATTATGTTATTACTCTATGATAATTACTCTAAGATATAATTACATAAATACTCTACTTGTATATATAATTACTCTATTTGATTCTCACGTTTAGCACGTTAATTTCATTTGTATTTGATCCAAACCCAAAAATAAATATTTCAATCAGTAAAAAACAAAAAATGATATTATATAAATTACACTTACACTTAAAACATAGAAAAGAAATGATGGGGCTGTTAAACCGTAATATGACATACAGTAGATTCGAGAAGTCAAATATAATAAGAAATATTACAGTCCATTTATTATTAATAAATATTTTTCACATCGTCAAGTAACATGTGTTTTAGACGAGTGTACACTTGGTTGCATAATTACTACTGTTACAATAAACAATTAACAAATTAATTAAGCAACATCAGTATATAATTAGAAAACATACGTATATAATCATGCAAAATTATGTCAATATTGGCGGATTCAAAGGTTAAAAGCGGTGGGCCTGGTGACACAAGGCCTACCGTCCATCCATAATCTGTATTGTTTATTTCTAATTTTGTAGTGTAATATATAGTTAAAATTTCTTGTTTTAGTCTAAATGTCCACCCTCCAAAACTTTAAATCTTAAAGTCATACCGTTTAAAATATAATTCTAATAGTTTTTTTTAATGCATCGTGTCATCGTGAATCAACTAATGCCTCCCAGACACCGCTAAGACTTTTCATACTTTGCATTCATCGCGTCGTGTTGACCTATGCTGCTTGTCACCGATCTGTATGTGCCTCCGCACATATTTTTTTTTATCAGCCTCTGTATGTCATCATTATCATTGTTTTAAACAAAATCTTTTTTTTTCTTTTTTACGTATAGTAATACACCCCTCAAACTAAAAGGTAAAAAAAATGTTGATTTATTAATATATATATATATATATATATATATATATATATGTATATATATATATTATTTAATTTAAGAATTAACAAACACTAAATTTAAGGGAAATTTGAAAGTCTACATGT
This sequence comes from Bidens hawaiensis, assembly GCF_021521415.1. NCBI lineage: Eukaryota > Viridiplantae > Streptophyta > Magnoliopsida > Asterales > Asteraceae > Bidens > Bidens hawaiensis. The sequence continues at coordinate 56,775 of NW_027498295.1, read as the reverse complement.
GATTTCTTTTATTTTTTTTTTCAACTTTTTCTTATATGCAACATTTTCGGCTTACTCTCTCTAACAAAAAAAAAATATGGGTTAGGCTAAACACATCCTCTCTTTTACTTTTCATACATTTTTTCTAAACTTTTCAATTTTTTAACAATTTTATTTGATATGTTACTCTCTCTAAATTTTTTTCCATTTTATAGTTTTCCTTTTATATTTGGGAAAATTCCCATAATAGCCCATTTAAACAATGTGTTTTCAGGATTATACCCAATAATTCAAGTTTTCAACTTTGTCCCTTTATTATCTCGTCGCCGACGACATGATAGCGAACACCGACGATGCGTTACTGAAACAAATATGATAACGACACGTGGCCGAAATAGGTCGTCGACGATGCGTTAGTGGATAACGCATCGTTGCTACCCTACGTTACGTTAGCAACATAACGCATCGCTGCTACCCTACGTTACGTATAACATAGGGTTGACGATGCGTTATGTTGCTAACGTAAAGTAGCGGCGATGCGTTATGTTGATACTACCTTGTTATAACAACACAAGGGTTCCACAATGCGTTAATGATAACGCATCGGTGCTACCTTGCGTTAGCAACATAACGCATCGCCGCTACCCTACGTTAGCAACATAACACATCCTCAACACAGATTCCGGCCACGTGTCGTTATCCTATTTGTTTCAGGAAAGCATCGTCGGTGTTCGCTATCATGTCGTCGGAGACGAGATACTAAAAGGAAAAAGTTGGAAACTTGAATTAGTGGGGATAAACTTGGAAACACATTTTATTAATTGGTCATTTTGAGAATTTCCCTTAATATTTTCACCCTTTAAAACATAAAACTATTCTTTTTTTAAAAAATCATATTTTGTACATCAAATTAAGTGAGTGGGTTTTTTTTTAATATATAGAATGGTTAAGGGTGTTATAAGTGGATGAGAAGAAAAATGCAGTGATTTTGATGTATAATAAAAAAGTTCTTGTAACACCCTATAATTTTATTAATATATATTTTAAAGTTGTTCTGAGTGAATAATTAAAATATTATTTAATTAAGTATGAGAGAAAAAATATATTGTATGTTAATTTAATTTTGGATTTTAAGATAGAGGAATAAATGCAAATGTGTACAAGATATCACATTTGTGTATTTGTCTTTTTCTGATAAAACTACATTTTCATATATAAACACTATGTCCATGTTAAAATATAAATTATCATATAACTTTAGGTGTTTTATTCTCAATTCACAAAATTGTTTAGATTGTTACATAAAAACAATATTTTTTATTAACAAATAATATGAAACTTGTTTTTTAAAAAGTGTTTATTTTAAATAAGAAAAGTAAAAACTTTTTATAATTAAAATAAACTAAAATCATTTTAAATATATAAAAAAAGTTTTAAAAAATGTGTTTTATAAACAATAATAATAAAAGATAAAAACAACAAAAAAAATAAAAAAATAATTATATTAATGTAAAACTTGAGATGAAAAGTACGTCTAGCAACGCACAAAAATACTGATCGGTGATTTAAAATCATTTGGAATACTTCAAGAAAAAAACACTACAATATGCATAAATCTACCTATAATATTAAAAAAAACAATTTTTTCACGTGTTATTCAATTAGTATATCCAACTAGGATAACAACTAGTACTATATATTGTTGGGTCAATTGTTGTCTGGCCCAAATGTAAGGCCCAACACAATAATTAGGTTTATTATATTTGGTAATGTCTTAGCTAACAAGTTAGGTTAGTCTATATAAACCGAGTTATGGTTAGACATTAGATATAGGTGAGTTTGGTGTAACCGAGTTAGGGTTCATCAAGAGTCAAACCGAGTTAGGGTTTGTAATCAGTTTTTTGAGTAAGATTTTCTGATTATATAAATGAGAGTTACTCGTTTAGTTTGTGTGTTGATTATCGATACGGGACTTGATATATAACTATTAACAAAGTTACAAATATTATTTTAAATGTTATATTAAATAAGGTTTTTAAATATTTATGAATTATAAACTTTTATTTATTATTGTGTATATGTTATGAATCCATAATATATTTTATTAAATTTAACTTTTTTATTCTATTTTTTTAATCATCCGTATCCTAGTATCAATTGTATCTATTCGTGTTCTTACAAAATCAGTGTTCCACATATCCGGTCCGTGTGCCGTTGCAGAAGAAAGGATTTTTGTTTAATTGGAGTAATATTTGGTAGTTAGTGAGTTGTGTTATGAAATTAAGTGAGCTGATAATGGTACTGACACCTAGGACAGGTGAAGCTTTGTGCAATGAACATAAGCATTTAATGCCCAACTAAACGTATAAATATAATTGCAAAATAATATATTGTAAACTTGGGATTTCAAATTTGAATTCGTTGTAAACAAAATCGGATCGAACCGTTGGCCCGGCTCGCTAAATGTGTTGTTAGTTTCTTTACGGGCTAATAGACAGGGCATTATAGTATTCCAGCGTATACTAAAAATCACTATATATTGTCTCTCGTTCAAATAAGAAATTTGTTTTTCTTAAGAAGGCTAAGAAGTATGTTATTTTAGTTTACTAGCTTAATATTGGAAAGTTACTTAATTTAATTTCAAAAACTCACTTAATTAAAACCCACTTAATTAAAACCCATTTAAATTTTCACTCATATCCTATAACACAATGGAAAAAACACTACGAAAATAAAACACAATAACAAAAACATAATGAAAAACACAATTAAATAACAAAACGTAAAAAACACAATGGAAAACACACTATGAAAAAATAAAACACAATTGTATAACATAATTTTGTAAAACACAATTTTGGTAAAACACACCTTGTAAAAAACCCATGAATTTTTATTTTATTTTTATATAACAATATGGTACTCATATAAAAGATAAAAAAACACTCGCTATTAACGTGATTTTTTTTAAAATTATCGTATAAAAAAGTTATGAACGTTTTAAAATGATGGGGGAATTTGACATGTGCATTGCATGTAGAGAGGAGAAGTCAACAAATGTGTTATCCCTATCATGCCCTTATCCTTGTTTTACACTTGATGATCTCTCTAATCTAATCTCAACCATTCAAGTTTAAAATGAATGAACAATATTATTTTCTATCCTTCATACAAAAACTATTCTTCTTATTATAACTCAACTCATACTTTTATACCTTTATCATAATTTTCTCTCTCTATTTCACTCCCAATCATCACAAAATATTATAAATAAATTACAGTAACATTGAAATGTCAAATTTAATTTTCCCATATAATAATTTCAATCACTTCTACTCACAACCACTCATAACTATATAATATAATTCGCAAAACTCTCTCAAAAAAATATTGGGAATAGGCTGAAAATGCTCTTAAGAGCGTTTCCAAATCAGTATTCGAAATATCTGAAAATTCAAATCCGGATTATCCGAACCTTGGACATCCGAATTTTCAGATTCGGATAGTGATTTCAAAAATTTTTGGATAATTCGGATATCTGAAATGTTTTCTTAATAATTAATAAATAAATATTATTTGGAATTTTCGAATAATTTTTTTGATATTTTTGGATAACTTTTGGGACATTATAGATAATTTTCGAATAACTTTCGGATACTTCGGATAATTTTAAAATACTTTGGATAATTGTTTTTGGATATTTCGGATATCCGAAATATTTTTAAAAGCAGTCCTTTAGAGTTTTTATAATTATTATTTTTTTTACAGATTTTCGGTTATTTGTTTCATTATCCGATCGGATATTTGAAATTTCGGATATCCGAACTTCGGATAACCGAAATTTCGGATTCGGATAGTAAAATAAATTATCCGAAAGGTCCGAATATCCAATTTTGAACATCCCTATCCACCCTACTTTGCGTGTGGTTTTTATAATGTCAGGATTAGTTTAGAATGTTATAATTGGAGCAAAGAGAAAATATAATGATTTTGTGAAAATTTAAAAAGTTTATGTTCCACCCTATAAATTTTTAATTATCTTTTTGAAAGTGGTTGTGAGTAGGGGTGAGAGAAAATGTAATGATTAAATGTATAAAAAAAGTATATTTAATTGAAAAAAAAAATATCGTAATTTTTTATGTAATTTTAGGATTTAAGATAGGGGAAGGAATGTGAATGCTCTTAAGTTGAGATCGACTTCTAGCATATCAAAAACATAAAAAAGTATTAACCACACGACAAAAATAGATAACTAAACAAAAAGAATTAAGTAACCGAAACTAAACAAAAAAGAATGTCGAAAGAGAGCGAGATGATAACTTCCATGAATCGATAGGAATACCGTTACACTAACATATGCAAAACCACTTAACTGTCATCCTGCAACTTTCAAACTCATGCATGATTTGCCGATAGCAAAATTGTTTAGTATCGATCTTAATTGTAAGCCGCCTTTGCAGAGCATCGGTTAAAACAATACTATTGCTTTCGTTTCCAATTGTTCATCATATCTTTAAATACAAGGTAAAAATCGATCTATTTACACAGAACTAATCGATCTATTTACACAACTAAGCTAAAGAAACATCGATCTATTTTGTATAACCATTTGCTCTGTGTTTTTAAAACATTTTCTTTTGATGAACCAACAAAGTCTAGCAATGAAAAACAGGAGTCAAAAACATGTGTACCACCTATATGAATCATACCCGATGAATAATACTATCAATCCTGGAAAGGACATTACCACCAAATCCAAAAAAAAAGATATAAAAATTTCATTCTAATTTTTTAATTCTTGAGGGAGACACGGTTGGACCATCCACCATTTTTTTAGGTTCGTTCAAAACTTCACTCATAGTATCAACAAAGACCTTATTTACTGCCTCTTGGCGAGAAGGTACCACAAATTCCACCTCCAGAGCTTACATATGCTCTTGTTATAAGAATAACGATGATTATCTTCATTTGATCTTGGCTTTACTGAATCTCCTTCATCAGTCGTTGAATGGTTGGAGCCCAAGATGCTATATGCAACATCCCCTAATTGCAAAAATATTGAATTAAAGAGAAGTGAGAATACACACTATTAGGGCACAAATTTTTGTGTTGAGGATATGTTATCCTTATGTGACTTATGGATTAAGAATCCTTATATATTTTTTCCAGTTTATATCACGATCATGTATCCTCAGTACTAATTGTCTATAAGCGGTTGTATTCTTTGAATGGTGTCGTGTGTAACAGGTATAACGGTTAAAGGACTTGGTCTACCTATTATTTCGTAGTCTATGGGAATTGGGAAGTGGAATGTGGTCAAAAAGAGTGCAACGTAAACATTAGAATAGTGGCGGATTAATAGGACTTATAGTTGGTTATCATGTGTATTTATTGAGCTATGATCGGTTTTCGGTTACACAACACATCGTTCACTACATACTTCAAAGATATCATTTTAGCTACACTCAGTTACACTTAGCTTTATTGTACTCACCGATCATAAGCTCTACATTGGTAATATCCTTTTTTGATTAATATAGTGGTAATAGACAATTTTTCATAACCCGAGGTTTTTGTGCCGGCGATCCTAAATCGATCAAGGACTTTTCCTCGTAACAAATCTCTATGTTTATATCAATTTTGGCTACATATTCACCATTGTTATACAAGCACTCTTGTCACACCCTCAAAATCCACTAACAGAGTTTTACCGTCAGAGGGTGTGAACTAACAGGATCGTAGTCATAGCTATATCAAACATCATAATTTAAGTTTTTAAAACAGCCAAAACAAAACAAGTCGCAAGTAAAATGCGGAAGCCTAAACTGTAAAGTAAATTGTTGCGCCATACAGGACGACTTAAAGCAACAGTTGTTATGATAAAATTTAAAAGAAATTTAATTCATAAGAGTGAATGCATGTCCTAATCCGCTCGCCCGCCTCTGCTACCTGAGATAAACATACTAAAAGTGTCAACACAGGGTCGGTGAGTTCACAGGTTTAAGTAAATTAATCATTTCGTTTTAGCGTTACTAGATAAAGTTATGTCAATATATATCAATAGGTAGCTAACATATCAAGCATGTATTACTAAGTTTTCGACACCGAAGCTGACTGATTATACGTTTGACTTGCCACCATGTCAACCACGACCATGGTAATGTGTTAGCCAAAATTACACCTACTCGATCTACAGTCGATTTTAGAGTTGGGTGGGGTTTGTCAAACCCAATAGTACTACTCAACACTGACTCGCTATTATCCAATATTAACTGGTTCGATTGTTTAGAAGGACTTAGTTCGTTTGTTGCCACTTAGCCTTACAAGTGATATATAAAGAGTAAACAAAATCTAAAGCGTTGGAGTATGTTATCTCCCCCTAATAAAAGCGTTAAAGAGTAAAAGGGTCCGTGAAACTCACTGTTCGCGAAGTTATCAAAATCCGGGAAAAGCTTGCGTAAAAGGAATCCTCGCTAGTGATGTAAAACAAAAACGAGATTTCTAAGTGTTCTGAACCACGAGTGAGTCTCTAGACTCGACACATAAAAATTATGCATGAGATGTGTTCGTTTTACGTTTGTGAAACAAGTGCGACACGACAAACACGTTGGTGATAAAATACGGGTGTGATTAGGTATGGTATTTAAATGTTACTATGATGCATTATCAGTAAAACATCTACCACAAGGGAAAATATGTCAAACATATTGCAAACATCGATCAAACAATCATTTTTCACATTTAAATCAAGCATTCAGCAGCTAAGTTACCGAGTCAGAATTTAACACATCAAGATTACTCTATTTCACTATCCATGACATGTAGATAAAATCACCAAAATTACCACAGAAGCACACGCGAGTTAGGTTTCTAAAAATATTTTTATTATATTTTTAGCTTACACGGTTTTATCACAAGAGTCAAAAAAACACAATAGTCATTATCATGCGCAACAAAAAGCTCTTGACTAGTCTCGTTACATGGTTAATCCAATTAATTCAAGGACAATTGAGTTAGATTCCACACTCAATTTATTAAATTCCAGAAGTGGAATCAACTCAATTGGTCTTGTCGTTTGTGAGATATACTATTAGCAAAACAGCCTATAAAAAGGCTTCCCGAATCATAACTGCACAACTAATTTGTAAATTAATAAAAACTGACTTCCACACGTCCAAAAATTAGAAACTCAGATTCTTTAGAATCTACTACATCATGGAATTAATAATTACTTCAAAAAATATCATTAACATCAAGTTACAGCCGTTTTAACATGCAATTATGATTCTGTCCAGCATCAGTTTTTACCAAACTTCAACAAACTATCAATCTATGAACAATTAACCATGAATGCAACCCTTTAGACTCATAATCTATCAACCATGCAACTCAATTACACTTTTCATGAACTTTTAGGGTTTACTCAAAGATTAAATTTCAAAGAAACATGCGATTAACAATCAATAATAATACAACTAGTCATCAAATCACTAGTGTTCATCAACCAATACAACAATAAACCCTAACTCATCATTAAACATCAACTTTAAGATATAGGGTTTTGATTATCATGTTTAATCATGCAATTAAATCAATGGAATAGGCTATAAAGAGTGTTTAGTTACCTAGTTACAACCTTGAACCTTCAAACAAGCTTGCAAGAATTATTGTATGTGTGTGTGTGTTGTGTTTCGGCATAACAAGAGAGGGGGGGGGATGCCGTCGCAAGGGAGAGGGATAGAGGGAAATGGTTAGGGTTTGTGTTATTAGTTTATTTTTATAATAATTAATTATATCACATGTTACAACTTGCACCCTCAACTTCTATTTAGTTTAATTGTAGCACAAACTAGTATATTTCATCCATAATATGATGTTATAAATGCAAGCACCAAATTACATATAAACATAACACGTATTTATACCAAGTACTTGTTTATAATCTTTATTGTTTGTTCACCAACGGTTTGAGTTGACTCGTGTATGATTCGGTGAAACTCCGAAACACTATTTGTGTAATGATTGTCACATATAATTTAAACTCTAATTAAATGCAATGAGGAAATGCGTTAACTGGAATGACATAGTTCGTGTTATATTGAGTTTGAATTAACGGAGTCCGGGTTAACGGAGTTAACCTGAAATTGACGAGTGACACAACTCTACCTCACAAAACTGATTTGGTTACGTTATCCTTAAACCGATTTTTGACCAAAACAATTTGGCTCCCACCGTGGGGCGAGTGATTCTTTAATCCAGAAAATTTCTTATAAATTTGCAACATTTTCAACCTATATCATTAACAATGGCCTCTAAATAATCCTCTGCTTCAACTACCATGCCTTCATCACTTTCTCTCTCATCAAAAGCCTTATTGTTGATGCCTCCTCCACTCGCGGGAGTACATAGGACAAATGCTATTGGAAGCAAGATGCAAACCCCAGTCTTCCAAGGCTCCAAGTCCTCTGCTGCCACTTCTGTGGTAACTTCTAACAATGATGTTTCTGCTACGTTTTCACAGGTTAAGTCGTACTTGGAGCAGCATAACAAAACAAATTAGAGGATCCTAACGAAATTGAAGATATCAAGAAGACAAAGAGGCCAGTGGAGGATCAGACTCCCTTGATGCCTAGGGTACTGGATTTCACCACTCCAGGATCCACGGATCAACATGCTCAAGGATCCTTCATGCTTCAACAAGGATCATCCTTCTTCCAAACATGATCCTCTATCCTTCAACTAGGATCCATGGGTCAGCACACTCAATGATCCTAGATCTTTCAACAAGGATCGTCTATCCTTCAACCGGGATCCACGGGCCAACACACTCAAGGATCCTCGATCTTTCAACAAGGATCATCCATCCTTCAACCATGATACATGGGTCAACATGCTCAAGGATCCTCGATCTTTCATCCAGGATCCATGGGTCAGCACACTCAAGGACCCTCGATATTTCACCAAAGATCATCCGTCCTTCAGCCAGGATCCATAGGATTGTTTCATCAAGGATCCTCAAACTATCAGCCTCAAGGATCCTTCATGCAGAGTCAAGGATCCTCAGTAGTTCAACATCAAAATTCGTCGAAAGTTCATGAGGGACACTGATGTGCTAAAAGTAGTCTAATAATTATTAACTAAAATTATACTAATCTAGACACTAAGTAATACGCTAGACCCTTAAACTTAACTTAAACTACTAACCTGCAAGTGAACCGATCGACTCTAGTACAGCTAAGTAAGTCCGGATATCGAACCCACGAGACTCTTTAAATTACGAAATTAGCAAACAAGACTCAACTACAAGACACGACTATTTATTAATAATATTTGAGGGGGAATTTAATAATAATAATTAAAATTTATTAATAACTAACTAATGATTACGTAACTATTAAACTAATTAAAACCTAACCCTAATTAATATAATAATAATAAAACATAAACATTACTTATTACTTAATTAATTAATAAACCTTAACCTAATTAATTTAACTAATAAACGATTAAAATCTTAAATTAATTCAGATGACGAAAATAACTACCCAGGACAGAATCCCCAAAGTTACGGTTATTAAACAAATGGAAAGCTCACGTTACGGAACTCTGATCATAAAATAGACCCTTGACAGAAAACCCGAACAGGACCCTTGAACTTCAATAAGACGCCTATGGATTTCTAACAAGTTTTAAAACTCACCAGTTTTATATTAAACTTCCTTACGGTTATTTAATCGCTTATGTCTAAGTATCTTTTATGACGAAACCTACCTTACAACGCGGAATTCAAAAGATAGCAAAGCAGACCCAATTAATTTAATAGACTAAGCTGACAATCAAACCTAGACGGACTCCTTACGAAGAACTAAATCTAGCAATCCTGACCAACAAAGATCTATCAACAGCCTATCACCTTACAGCTTTCTAGGCCGGCAGTTCACTTTTATCTATTTACTTGATTTTATTGTTTCTATGATTTTAATGCATATTAATCACAAACTAGCCAAGAACACACAGTAAATGACCTAACAAAACCCTATCCTATGAAACAATCAACAAGGGCGATGTGAAACAATAAATTCAAGTAAACAAAACCAAGCAATCAAACGCATCAATTAAATCAAACTCAACCGTTTACTTAGAACATAAAATCCATAACGAAACGAAATCCAAATAAAAATCAAACCGAACTAAGGTTCATCACGACCTAGGTAGTTTATGGAATTTAGCATAGCATCATAAAGTCTAAATCAAATAAACAAATAATAATGAAAACATGGTGAAAATATGAAGAACGAAAGATTAAATGTGATAAAACCCGTATTCTTCGATCCTAAACGTCTAGCTCTTCACCGGATGTTCTTTTGCCTTCAAAATCACCACAAGACTCGTAAGATAGCTCCAAGAACTCCCAAAATCAGCTGGTGGCTTTCAGGTTATGTAGGTTTAAGTTAAATGTGTTTAAATAACCAAAACAAGGCCCGACATTAAGCGAAAACGAAATTAATTTAGCCCAGTGTTGCCTAGGCGCCGCGCGGAGGGCATTTAGCCTCCCTCCTTCGCGCGGCGCGGTTTGCTTTTCCAAGGGGGGCGGTCAGACCGGCCCGGTCTGACCTGTTCTCTGTTCTGACCCTTCCTGACGCGTTTCGGATCCCCGTTTCGGCTCGTTTTAGCTCGTTTTCGCCCTTTTTAATCACGATCAAATACCGTAACCTACGAAACATAAAAATGTTAGTAGTATACAAATCTCGTCTAGAAACGAATAAAAACTATTAAAATATTAAATAAAATAAACAAGGGAAACATATATATTTAGCATTATATCAGAGACTTTATCCCTATGCAGACCATTGCTTTCGGTGGACCAACTGTCATCGATGATGCTTCTTATCCTGGATACTCTTATGGGATGCCATCCTTTAATCAACAAAGAGGTAACCTTTATAATCATATATCTTTAGACACTAACCTTGGTTCTACGCAGGATACATGTATCAATCAAGCCATGGTCCATGAACTACAGAAACTGAAGGATATGATATCCAGTGTTCCAGGGTTGGTTTGACCCATTCCTGAAATTCTGGAAGGAATTCATAAACTACCAAGGTTTGCTCCACCAATATGTGATGCTGAAATCTCAAAGCACTTTTAAACCCCTAACATGAAAGTTTACTATGGCTCAACCGATCCAGAGGAACATGTGGCTCGATACAGGGAAAGAATGAAAATCAATCCCATTCCGGAAAGACTTGAAGAAGCCTGCTTGTGCAAAGGTTTCAGATCCACATTAACTTGATCCGCTCTCAAAAGGGTGCTAAGTTTTCCTCTTTACTCTAGTACTTCATTTTCTCACTTAGTTAATTTATTCAATAGCCAATTTTCTTGTAGTAGAAAGTTTGAGAAATTAACTAATGATTTATACGGTGTTGTCCAACCTCGTGTGAATCCTAAAGGGACTTTTTCACCAAGTTTGGAACGGAAGCCTTGGAGATCCCAAATCTTGACATGGCTACGGATGTTGAGGCATACAAGATGGGATTACAAAAGGGCTTCCCATTTTATGATGATCTTGTAATGACCCCATGCAGGGCATTAGATGAAGTCAGAAATAGGGCGCTCAGATTCATCAGACTAGAAGATGACAAAATGATCCAGGAAATATTGGGTACTTCAACGAAATAGGAGTCACCCAATAAGAAACAAGGATCCTCCTACAGGAACAACAATTCCAAGCCCTATTCAAAGTTCAACAATCAAAACATCCATGTGGTCGAAGAAGAACGATGATGAGGATTATCCAAGAATATTTGACTATTGCTTTTCCGTTGATACTCCTGACTTATTATGTGCCATGAGAGATCTTGAAGAAAAAGCAAGGTGGCCTCGGAAGAATGAGAAGTCAACATCCTTCAAGGACAAATCCAAGTGGTGTGCATACCATGAAGACTTCGGCCACATGACTGATGACTGTATTGGTCTAAGAAAACAAATTAGCTATCTTCTAAGCAAGGGTCACTTCAAGGAGCCAATGGGAAGAAATAAATCAAGGATCTAGGATCCTGAAGAAATCCCACAGAAAGCAGATCCACTACCACCAGATGCACAGATGATCAATTTTATCTCCGGGGATTCGGACATATGTGGAACCTCATTCTCTTCAGCAAAACGACATGCTAAAGAAACCAAATTGAAGAGTGGTGAAAAATCCATCAGGACGACGACTTTAACAGATCAAAGGGTCATAACCTTTGACGAGGAGGGTCGCATGCATCTCCAGTATCCTCACCACGACGGTTTGATTATTACTTTATTTATTGGGGGATATCAAGCTTCCTATTTACATTGAGGGAGTTAATTCTTTTCAGAAGTTTTATGTTATAGATAACCTGTCATGCTGTAATGTGATTCTTAGCTGGCCCTGGATACATGAGATGAAAGCAGTAGGCTCCACCTACCATCAATGTATCAAGCTTCCAACCCCATGGGGAGTAGTGAAGATTGATAGTGACCAAGGGGAATCGAGGAACTAATACACTTCTTCTATGAAGGCAACTACGAAGCAAACCATTGCATAGCAATCAAAGCACAATTCAAGAGACGTGCTGGAAACTCGGGAAAAATATCTAAAAGAAGTATCCTTGGACCCTGAGGATCCAGATGTTAAGGTGTATATAGGATCCAGTATCCTCAGCAACATTGAAGAGGATATGGTATCCTTCCTCAAACAAAGGAAATCCACCTTTTCCTTCAAACACTCTGATATGGCAGGTACCTCTAAAGAAGGGATAGATACTTCTATCAGGCTTGTCCACCAAAATCGGAGGAAATTTGCGCCTGAAAGAAATATCATTATCCAGGAAGAAGTTGAAAAACTTCTCAAAGCAGGTATGATAAGAGAGGTAAAGTATCCAAGTTGGTTAGCCAATGTAGTGGTTGTTTCTAAGAAAAATGGAAAGTGGAGGGTATGTATCGATTTTACTAATTTAAACAAGACATGTCCCAAGGATCCTTTCCCCTTACCACACATTGAATCCATGGTGGATGCTACAGCAGCACATAAGATGCTCTTTTTTATGGATGTTTCCTCTGGATTTCAAAAAATTCAGATGGAACCATCTGATCAAGAGGATACACCATTCATGACTCTTACCGGAATATATTGTTATATTGCTGTGACGTGCGAACTAAGAAATGCACGGGCAACATACCAAATATTGGTCAACAAGATGTTAAAGGATCAGCTAGTAAAGACCATGGAAGTCTACATAGATGACATGGTAGTGAAGTCAAAGAAAGCTGAGGATCATCTCAAAGATCTTGAAGAGCATTCAACATCCTTGATCTGTACAATATCAAGCTAAACCCATCGAAGTGCCATTTTGGTGTCAAGGCCGAAAAATTCCTAGGATATATGGTGACTAAAAGAGGAATAGAAGCAAGTCCAGAGCATATTGAAGCCATTATTAATCTAAAATCCCCAGTGAATGCTAAAGACGTCCAAAGACTGACGAGGAGGATTGCTACCCTGAATTAATTCATCTCCAGATCTTCAGAGAAGTGCAAAGACTTCTATGAAATCTTGAGGAAGAATAAGAAATTCGAATGGACTCAAAAGCATGAAGATGCACTAAAGGCTCTTAAGGATTATCTATCCTCAGTTCCAGCCCTGATGAAACCAGTGGATGGCAAATCGTTATCCTTATACTTAGCCGTTTCAAGTAACGTTGTTAGTGCTCTTCTAGCCAAGGATCACGAAGGTCAACAACATCTGGTATACTATGTAAGTAAAATCTTATTAGATGCCGAGGTCATGTATTCTCACATTGAGAAATTAATTCTTGCTTTAATTATTGCCTCAACTAAATTGAGACATTATTTTGAAACATATACTATTATTGTAAGAACTAACTATCCTGTTAAGAATGTGCTTAGAAAACCAGAATCTTAGGTAAGATGGCCAAGTGGGTTGTGAAGCTGAGTGCATATGATATTCAATATGAACGTAGAACCGCCATTAAATCACAAGCGCTTGCAGACTTTGTGACTGATTTCAGTAGTGACATGCAAAAGGAAGCTGATCTAGAGGTCCAGCAACTAGAAGAAACTAAGGATCACTGGATCATCTTCATAGATGGAGAATCCAATGTAAGAGGAACAGGATTTGGCATACTACTAAAATCGCCACAGAGGGACATAATACCCAGTCCATAGCATGTGAGTTCCAAGCAACCAACAATGAGGCAGAATATGAAGCACTTATTGCAGGTTTGCTTATAGCTAAACAAATGAGGACCAGGTATCTTCAGATTTATATAGAATCTTTGCTTATAACTAACCACTTTAATGGTTCTTACACCATGAAAGGTGAAAATATGATCAAATATTTAGAAATTGTGAATGAATTAGCAAAATCCTTCGAGATATTTAGTATTATTCAGGTACCGAGAGAAGAAATGTTGGTGCAGATGCCTTAGCAAACCTAGCATCCTCCTTGAAGATCCCGGATGACACAAAGATACTTATCATTCACATATTGTCTCCGAAAATTTGGGAACAAGAAGCAATGGAGGTAACAACGGATTGTTTTGAAGAACTTAAGGATCCTTCTTCATCTCCAAAAGAAGGATCTTGGATCCTTCCAATCAAGAAATTCCTCCAAGATGGAGAAATCCCTACAGGGGAAAATCCTAAAGCTTTCAGAATAAAGGTATTAGAATTCACTATTTTACAAGATATTGTACATAGAAAATCTCTTGCAAGTTCCTACTTGAGATGCATTGAGGATCCAGAAATACAAGAGGTGCTTCAAGATTTCCACGAAGGTGATTGTGGTAACCATACAGGGGGCAAAGCTCTATTCTCCAGGATACTCTTAAAGGTTCCTTTTGACCAACAATGAAGAAGGATGCTATGGAGTACTCAAGAAAGTGTGATGCTTGCCAAAGACATGGCAACATTCTTCATCAACCAGAAGAACCTATGTATCATATTTCCTCTTCATGACCTTTTATGAAATGGGGAATGGATATTGTAGGCAAACTACCTAAGGCACCAGGTGGAAAGGTCTCCATGCTTTCTATGACAGATTACTTCTCAAAATGGAGTGAAGCAGAAGCATTTGTTCAAGTCCATGAAAGGGAAGTTATATCCTTCATTAAAAGAAATATTATAACTAGATTTGGTATCCCATCTGAAATTGTTTGTGATAATGGATCCCAGTTTATTGGGAAAATAACTACTAACTTTTGTGACAATTGGAGTATCAAGATGATCACTTCTACTCCATTTCATCCTCAAGCCAATGGTCAAGTAGAGTCAAACAACAAAATTATCATCAACAACTTGAAGAAGAATCTAGGATCCAAGAAAAGCGAGTGGGCTAAGGACCTTCCTTATGTTCTTTGGGTTGAAAGAACAACAACCAAGAATGCAACAGGTCAAACACCCTTTTGTGACAGTTGGAGTATCAAGATGATCACTTCTACTCCATTTCATCCTCAAGCCAATGGTCAAGTAGAGTCAAACAACAAAATTATCATCAACAACTTGAAGAAGAATCTAGGATCCAAGAAAAGCGAGTGGGCTAAGGACCTTCCTTATGTTCTTTGGGTTGAAAGAACAACAACCAAGAATGCAACAGGTCAAACACCCTTCTCATTGGTTTTTGGAGCAGAAGTTGTGATTCCTATAGAAATGGTGGTTCCTACTGCCAGAACAAGCATCATTGATCCTCAGGCCAACGGTGAAACTCTTATCCAGGATCTAGGTATTGTTGATGAGCTCAGAGACTTATCAAAAGTCAGAATGACTGCTTATCAACAAAGGATAGCTGGAGCATACAACAGAACATCAGGATCCGAAGATTTCAAGATGGAGATTTGATCCTAAGGAAGGCTTTTCAAAATACAACTAATCCTGCAGATGGAAAGTTAGCACCAAAATGGGAAGGGCCCTACTTGATTGAATCAGAAGCAGGAAAATGGGCATACCATCTACTTACCATGGAAGGTGACCGACTGCCAAGAGCATGGAATGCTATCCATCTTAAGAAATACTATGTTTAATCAGGATCAAGGATCGTAAAGTTGGTAAAATCTTATTTTATAATTTATTCAGTTCAGATTTCTATTGCTAACCAAAGGAAACTATATTCTTAATATTTATTTTTGTTAAGCTTTAAGAAAATGCAGATTTCAATAAGGAATTCAACGGTTAAGGGGTTGGCCACCTATCTCCTATGCTTAAGGTACATCAATATCTCTTTGGTCTAATCCCACGACTAAGGTGTAATCCCTGATGATCACACCTTACAAGGTTTAAAGGTTTTCACATTTCTCATGAATTAGAGTTTATACACTCTCTCCTGTTGTCACACCCCGACCAAAGGCGGAACATGCCGGGGTGCAACGTGATTGGACAAATACACAAGACACTATTTAAAGTGACAATATTCATTTAACTCATTTTATTTCAACAAATCGATAAACAACACTTCTCGTCTACACAAACAAACTGAATACAAGTAATAATTATATTGTTCGTTTTGCTAATATCCTAAAGGTCTTGGTAACGTTTTCCGTCAACCACTCGAGTCAACAAAAGTCAAACCTGTAACATTTCATAAAATAAAGTTTGTCAACACAAAGGTTGGTGAGCAATTCATAAGTTTAAGCATATAAGTGTATAGTACGAAAATCCACGAAACTTGTATACAAAACAATAAATAAGAGCTATAAACTGGAATAAATAGTTATCGCTAAACAAGTTAGCGACACCTAGCTATTGGCAATTAGTCTAGGATTTTATGACAGTTGCTAATAAGCTTACATTAGCACCACCTAACTACAAGGGGATGCCGAGTAGTCTAGGATTTATAGTTATCGTTAATAACATACGTTAACGACACCTTGCCATTGCCAAATGGTATAGGATTTATAGTTTCACCATCCAAAAGCTGTAAACACATAGTCAAATAAGCATACAACACCAAATCGAGCAATTATTCAAGTAAGGTATACAATCACGTTTGTGGGTTGAAGATGCAAGTAATTAAAGCATTTAGTTTGATAAGTATGAAATGTCACACCAAAACGAAAGATGGAAAAAGGGGTATGAAAGTACTCACCTCGATTGATGAACCGATAAATAAATGAAGCTCGAACGGTAAACGAACAGATCCGACTTGAAACGATAAACACCTTAGCTAAAATAAATAATTTAATATATATTAATGAACTTGAAGCCATAATGAAACTATATTGGAAATATTGAATGAGACGGTTCGGTTGTTAATCGGGTTACCGGTTAATTTGTTAACGATTAAGGACTCACACTTAATTGATAATTAAAATAAAAATAATATTATTTTATTGAGGCTTTTAATTAGCTAAACTAATATTAAAAAGGACAAGACGGGTTTTTAATCAATGGTTCGGTTTTATAAAAAAAATGAATTGATAATCAAGTTTATAATAATATTATTAATGATAATGATAGTTTTAGAACATGTTATGAATATATATATATATAAGATAATAATGATAATAAAAATGATAATAATAATAATAATAATAACAATAATATTATTAATAATACTAATTTAGTATAATACTAATAATATTAGTTTAAGAATAACGATCTTAGTATTAACTAAAATGTTGTTGATAAAAATAATAATAATAATAAATAATATTGATAGTAAATAATGATATTATACTGGATGTCGGTTTGATTTCTAAACGAATTCATAAAATAGCTATAATGATATTATTGCTAATAATTGATGATAATAATATGAAGATAATAATAATATGATCTTTAATAATATTAATAACTTTAATATTTATAATAATAATGATAATAATAATAATAGTTTTGTTAAAAGATAATAGTAATAATACTAATATTAATAATAATCTTGTTAATAATAATAATGATAATACTATATCTAGTTAATAATAATAATAATAATCTTTACGTATTTATGTTAATACTAATAGTAATAATAAATTTATTAAGTATAACAAGAAACAATACCAAAAACCGATCTATGATGACCCGAACCCGAGACCTATAATTTAACAAACGTACCAACCAAACCGAACCAAAATAACTAAACCCAAGAACTTATTATATCGCGGTATCGCTGGCTAAAGAAAGGTTTTGATCATTATCAAAAGTAAATCTTGTAAGTCCAATTTGTTAAAGGAGTTTGTATACATAGAGTTATTATGATGAAAATAAAATATATAAAGTGATGATGCTTGCGATAATAAGAGGTAATAGTCGCGTAAGTTGTTATTGAGTAAAAATTTGTGTTACAATATAAAATATTCATAGGCGCGTCTCAAAAGATTTGCAAAGCCATGATCATTGAGTTTATGCAATATGGTGAAAGTTGTAAATTTTAATTTTTTTTACTGAATAAACCCCGCATTCATCATTCAGAATGAAACCTCGTAATTATAAAGTTATTAAGAGGTTCATCACCTTAGGTGACAATATTTAAAATCTTGAAATCATACATATAATCGTTTAAGAATCTTTGAAAGCAATTCCTCATAATCAAATTTTTGTTGTTATGACAATATTACATTTTACAAAGATAATTTATAAGATATGGACATAACATGTAAATCGTTAATCTTGAAAGAGTTTATAATCTATAAGTGATTATTTGAACACATGAGGTTGTTATAAGTACACTAGTTGTATGTAGGTATACATAGATATATATATATATATATAAATATATATATATATATATATATATATATATATAAATTAAGGGTAAAACGAAACTTGAGTGTGTATGGATAGGTTTTAGGGTTTGAATAGTGAATCGTTAGGGAATTTGTGAGGAGTGAGTGTGTTTAGGTCTTTTGAGTGGGTTAGGCTTGGATGATTTGTGTGAGTAGTGGTTGGGCTAATAGGTGAGGTTTGGCTTATTTGAGCTCGCGTTAAGTTGATGGGTTGGATATTTCGGGTTAAGTTGATGGGTTAGATAATTTTTTTTATCTTGGTTAGTTTGGTTGAGGTTTGGTCTCTACATGTATTTCGTAAGGAGTGTTTAGGTTACTATTTTGACATCAACACTATGGTTGGATGGAAGCGGTGTGTGGCGATATGGTTTAGATTTGACATAGTATGGGTCGAAGGGTTTTGAGTCTTAGTTGGGTAAACTTTGGTTTGTATATGTTCAAGGCATTTGTGGGTGTGTTTGTCGGTGTCTTTGAAGTATTAGGATAGTGAGTTTGATAGGTTTTCGTGGCGTAGAAGTGTCGGTAGTTAGGGCCTTTTGTGGGGTTGATTTTTGTATATCTTGTACTTGCATGGGGTTTGAGTAGGTGTGGATATACTTTTGGATGTTTAGGTTTCGTTCATATTGAGGAAAGATTTGAGTGCGCGGGAAATTTTTAAAGTTGAAGGGTGGTTTGATTTAAGGCAGTAGTTTGGGATGGGATACGAGTGTTTGGGAACTTGTGGTTGTGTATAGGGAGGTTTTTTTTTTACTAGTAATAAATATTAATGTGAAAATATCATAATTTTATAACTAATGTATGAAGCATCCATGAAAATTTTAATAATTAAAGTTACGAGTTAATATATGTATAAATATATGTGTTATATAAATAGAATTTCTTGAGATCCGAGCGCGTGAATCGCACAAATTTTTATAAAGGTTAAAATAAATTTATTTATTTATTGCTTATGGGAAAATTTAAAATACGTAAATTGAATGTTAAAATTTGTTATAAGGTTTCAATATTAAATGATGAATGTCGTCTTGGAAATATAAAGTTGCGAACTGAAATCTTTTTCTTTTTTTTTTGTACAAGGACTTTAAAAATTTTAAGTTTATATAATAGAATATTTACTTGAAAAGTTGAGGTGAAATTTATCATAAAACTTTTTTTAATATGATGAACTCTATAAAATAAGATTTTCGTTTGTAACTCGTCTTAATGAAAATAAATGACATATTAAAAATTATTATGTTCGATCAAACTCTATATATACATATATTTATTTATTTATTTTCCTTTTTATAACGAAAAGATTTTTAATGAACGAAATTGCAATAAAAAAAATTCTTGTGAAATCAACATGAGAAAATTGGTGTAAAACTCTACCATATAAAATTGAAATATAAAAGAATTATTAACAATGTAAAATTACCTTTATAAATGAAAACTTGTGATAAGGATTTATAATAATATAAAGTGAAAAATGGTTTAGATTTTTGAAACGTAATAATAATGTTTTAAGATTTAAATGTGGAAAAATCGCGCATGAACCACCATGACTTGATATTCCGACACTAAAACCTTTTTTATAAAACTACCACGTTGGGGTCTAAACATGTGCACGAAATCATCGCGACTTTTTCATGTTTTAGACTCAAATAACAATGATAACACAATAAATCGAGATACAACGTCATGCCAAAACACTAGTCCACGAAATCACCATAGTCCTATTGTTTTAACACCAAAAATTAGGATGGCGAACGGAACGCTCGCATTCGACTACTTAAAGTGGTCATCTCATATGAGACAATCTTTTAGGAGATTTGAAACAACGGGATCCAAGTTAAGCTCGTGATCCATAAAACACAATAAAAATCTAATGTTTTTTGCGTTTTAAGGTAAGGATACCTTGGAGTACTATGAAAGTGCGTGTATGTGTATATTTATGATTGATAAAATAAATAAGTATATAATAGACAAGTGTATTGAACAATCAAGTAGGGTAAACACGTATAGGCAACACGTATAAGGACCCTAAAGTAAAGACTATACTAGGTCGTTACGTCTAACCACCTATCTTATAGTCTTGTGGCTCTGATACCACCTATCTTATAGTCTTGTATCGAAATCCGAATTTGACGAATGTCACACCTGTAGCACAAGCTATCCATAGTATATTTTGGGGCAATGGGACCAGTACACGCTTAGAGGCTGACAATTTCATTGCTTTCGGCTATATAGAGGATCCTACGAAGTAATGGTAGGCGTACCGTACACAAGGTTTCTAACATTTTCATGTTAGCTCAAGTTCCAAGGATTCTAACATTTTCATGTTAGCTATGGTTTTGGCGTTTTCACGTCACTTGCGTTTGGGCTAAATCCTGGTTTGGGCGGGTCCCCAATTTAACATCCGTATCTTTCGGCTTGTCCCTAGTTTTTGGGCTTATCCCCGGTTATTTGGGCTTGTCCCCAAGTTTGTTGGGCTTATCCCCAGTTTATTGGGTTTAACCCCAATTCATATGATTACTTGACTTAATCTTAAGACATTTGCATCTGGTATCCTAAGTCTATCTACAAGCATCTTGGAAATATTTGTGGTAACTTAGGACTAATCAGACCTTATGGTATGATTTCTACTTATCAAGTTATATTCATTCAGATTGTATCTTTAGCAATTATTATATTTAAGGATCCAAGATCCTTAATCTATTTTTATAAGGATAATTTGTTCTTAAAACTAAATTATAACAACTATGCTTTCATAAAAATAAACAATAGGCAAATAGTCAAAAGATTAAAGTTATTATTATTAAAGATCACCTGGACTTACCAAAAATCTTAACCCGGATTTCACCATACAAAGATAGACCATCCACCCTTGTTAAGCAGGTGTTACTAACAGTTCATAAAGTGCAGGAAAGATAAAAGAAGGGGTAACAACGGCTTCATCCCCGAAAAAAGAGGATCCATCCACCTTTGCTACCCCCCATGATTGTCTTAAGGATCGCAGATCCTTCACCCTAATTAACTATTGTCTTAGTACAAACCATAAAATATTCATAAAAACATAAACAACTAAAAAAGTGGGCTCAGGCCTTATATTTTTTATACTTCATTGCCCACCTTCATGGCTTCCTCCTCTGTTGCCGTATCCTTCCCTGCATCAACCATCTCAGCTTCATTTCCACAAGCTTTCGTCTCAGTACTCTCACACTCTTCATCCTCGCCACCGCCCAATGCCACCAGAGCCTGCTTCCATTTTTCCAAATCCCATGCCGACTTGTCAAAGGAAGGATCGTTGGCCTCAGTCATGATCTTGATCCTCGCTTGAAGGACAGACTTAGCGGCCCAAATTTTAGATTCGTTGGTTGCACGAGCACCTCCTATTGCATCTGGGATTCAACTGAGGATGCGTGATCCTCCGCCTGCTTCTTTTCCTTGGTCAGCTTAGAGACGGTCTTGTCCTTGGCAGCGTCCATAGCTCTCATCCCTGACAGAGTGTCTTCAAAATCTTTGACAATCTTGTCATGATTGCTTTTGGCAGAGTCCATGGCCTACATGAAATAATGAAATAAGTTCAAGAGGATATTGGATCCACAACAGGAGACAAACAGGATAAAGGATCCCTTACAGTGGTGATGAGATACTTTCTGGCTTCAAAAGAATCATTTGGCTCAGCAGTCTTCTTTCTTTTTGAAGCTCCAGACTTGTCACGAGTTGTTACTAGGCGTGGCTCATGGACTGGAGTGGTCTTCGGAGTTTCCCTCTTCACAATGAGACAATCGATTTCTTTCAAGGAAAACTGGGAAGCTAATTTGCTAGACTTGTGAGCACCTACAAAATACAATATTAAGATAAGTTTTCTCTTATTTTTCATTAATATAAAGTATTATTATTAAATTCTTACTTGACATGTCACTTAATGACTCTGAAATTGATTCTTGAATGGCTTCAGTAGCTTTGGCTTGAGATGTCCTAATCTCAGGATCCAGTGAAAGAAACTTCTTCACCCTCTCCTCTACACCAAGAAGATCAACAAGAAAAGCAAAGGTATCAACTGAAAAAGAAAAACAGAAATACATTAGAAGAAGGGTATGTTATCCTCTCCAACTTGTCAGAGGATCTTGGATCCTACCCTTCCTAATCCACCTTATGAGTAGATCAAACCCACCAGGAATAGAGTCCATTTTAGCAAAAAAAGAACTGATTTTTTTTCAATATGAACCGTTTTGGGTGGCTTTATGGATAGGAGTTGGTTGATGTGGCTTTGACTTCAAGATTAAACGGGTAGATTCATGGATAACAAAGGTGTAAAGGTATGCTAGCTCCGACAACCGAAACTTGATGTCCTCTTCTTTGATGATTCTCTCTATGGTATGCAACACCCTCCAAAGCATCTGCATCGCTTGGATATATCTAATGCCGGTTATGGTAAAAAAAAGTTTTGGGTGAATAACGAAAAAAGGTATGAATAACCGATCAAGAAGGGTTGTTCCGGGAAACATACCCAGGTTTTGAAATAAGAATCACTCCGGACATAGGAATCGAACGGTCAAAAAACCGCGCCGGAAAGAAACAGTGGATGAAGATCATCAATCTCGGGATCTGTGAACTTATAGATTTCCGATGAAGAGTTGATGAGACAGCCTTGAGATCAGAGGTCATTTGATTCCGATTGATCGGAGGAAGATGAAATAGAAACTATAGACATTATTAAGATTGAAAGAGAAGTAGGGAGTAGAAAGGATACTTGATATCTGTCGAGATGTGATTATAAGAGGATATAAGTGGTCGTATTTATAAGCAGGAGATGGTAAATCAAGATATGTGATAATTGTATCTAACCTGTCACATCTAATCTTCTATTTGTAGGCGATTTGAATTCAAAATGACAGTTGTACCGCCATTTTGGGGGCAATTGTTAGGGCTCAGATTTTTGTGCTGAGGATATGTTATCCTAGTGACTTCTGGATCAAGTTTCCTTAAATATTTGTTCCAGGTTATATCAGGATCATGTATCCTCAGTACTTTTGTCTATTAACGGTTGTATTCTTTGAATGGTTTCGTGTGTAACAGGTATAACGGCTAAAGGACTTGGTCTACCTATTATTTCGCAGTCTATGGGAAGTGACACGTGGTCAAAAAGAGTGCAACGTAAACATTAGAATAGTGGCGGATTAATAGGACTTATAGCTGGTTATCATGTGTATTTATTGAGCTATGATCGGTTTTAGGTCACACAACACATCGTTCACTACATACTTCGCAGAGATCATTTTAGCTACAATCACTTACACTTAGCTTTATTGTACTCACCGATCATAAGCTCCACCTTTGTAATATCCTTTTTTGATTAATATAGTGGTGATAGACGATTTGTTATCACCCGGGGTTTTTGTGCCGGCGATCCTAAATCGATCAAGGGATTTTCCTCGTAACAAATCTCTGTGTTTATATAAATTTTGGCTACATATTCACCATTGTTGTACAAGCACTCTACCTCACAAAACCAATTTGGTTACATTATCCTTAAACCGATTTTTGACCAAAACACACACCTTCCTTAAAGTTGTCAATTAATCTTTATCACCATCTATGAAACACACAATCACCCAATTCGAACGTGATTTTCTTAGGCCACATTGCCACCTGAATCCCTTATAACAAATATAAGACATTGATTTCAATTATACCTTTCTTTCATCGGGTACAAACGATTGACTAATATGATTCATCTACTAAAAGTCATTTAAGTGTAGCACATGTTTTATAACTTTCTATGTAGTCGAAGAGGCATACTCGATTTGAACCCACTTACCTCTTTTATGTATCTAATCTCAACTCACAAAAACCGTGTGCCATAAAAACTTTGAGTAGATCTAAAATCATCTTCACATCCACAACCTTAACTAGTATAATATTGTGAACATAGCAGGTGCATTACAATCCGACATTTCAATCTTAATGCATTTCTTGTGTATTATGTTCTCTGCCTCAAATACATAAGATGTTTTTCTTGTTACCGATAAAATATCTACATACGAATTAGGTTAGTTGAAACAACAATAACTACCTTTGAATCATTTCCAATGTCAGGGTTCTCCTTGTGCACTACCCTAGTTTGCCTATGCTTTTGACGAACAAATCTTTCCGCATATGCAAATACATGATGTGAACCAATCCACATGCTATGCTAATTAGAAATGAGATTTTTCATATCGGAAAACTGAAGTAACCGAACAAATCCAAATAATTTGCCAAAATATAAAAGAGGATCTGATAAGAAACATTGCTACCACAAAGACAACAGATTTCATACTTTCATTATAAGTTAAACCGAGGGTGGTTTATATCTTTTTCAAACCAAATTAAAAAAAAAATAAAGTGCATGGAATCAAACATAAACTTTTAAAAATGGAATCAAATTACCTATTGATTTCTAGTTTGATTTTAAGTCGGCTCTTTAGGGAAAATTAGTTCGATCTAACCCATGAACCTTAATTGCATATATTGAGCTATGAAGTTGCCAATTTTACAGGAAAAGAAAAACATATAACCCTTTACAAATATAGAAACAATACTAAAGGACATAAAATCTGAAACAAATGAACACCCATTTTGTAAAAATTAGACGTTCTCTTTAAGACCGAAACCTTAAAAATTACAGTTAGGTTTTCGGTTTGTTTTTTCAACTTTAAATTCATTTCAGTGTCATTTTCAGGATCAATCAAACAAATATTCAATTTAAAGAACTGAAATCCAAACAAATAAACCGAGTTGACTTGTTGAAAATATTATTGAAAACCAAATTAAGACTATCTATTGTGAGGCTTCAACGCAGGTGCCAGCACCGCAACAAAATCAAGCAAGCGAGGGCGTGATTGGCATCAGGTGAGTGGGGTGGCGCCATTGAAAGATGATTTGAAAGTAATGATCTGTTTGGATCCTGTGCCAGGTTGTCAAAAACTCACATGGTCATATGAAAAATGGTTGTATTTTGAAAAAAAAAATGGCTTGATCTAATTTTTTGGAGACAAAAGAAGCCCCGTTTTATTAGGTATTATTTAGTTGTTATTTTTATAGGCTTTGTAAGTTAAATTTTTGGAGAAAAAAAGTTGTAAGCTTGGGTTTTATTAGTTTTTCTTCATTTGTTTTTAGTTATATGTTATGTTTATTATAATTTGTATTGTTTTGGTTGTTTTGTTTATAAAATTTATCTTTTAATTTATATTGCTATTTTACATTTTCGAAAAAAAATCGATGAAGCCCCCACTTACATGAACCACAACATGCTCAGGTGACTTCTGCGAGGGCTTTAACTAGTGCCTAGTCAGCATCCACTCGGCGCCAGATGAAACAATATTAAAGGATGAATCCAGGATGAAGATTCGACCACAATACATTGTCTAAGAAAGATGGAATAACAACTCTTATGTAAAGGAGAGCAATGTGTTGATGTGAAATTGATTCTAGGAGCCTTAAACATAAAACATAAACATGTTTCAAAACAAATTTGGTGAATAATCAATTCAATGGAATTTCACATGTGTTGTGGTGGGAATCCGGTCGTTCACGGTTTGATTTATTATGGTTGATATCGGAATTTGGTATTAACAACACAAAAATAAATCCCAAAATGTAAATGCTGTGATATGTCCCAAAAGAATATATACGTAAATCTTAAAAACGAGTAATCGTAACGATTTAGATAGTACAGGTACCGATGTTGTTTGGTCAAAATCGGCGTGTCACCGATATTGTTATGACAGTTTCAGTTCGGTTCTTCATAGTACCCGTGCAATAATGATACTTAGTGATCGCTTATAATATAAAAAAGATACCCCATTATGATTACAACTGAATTTGCAATGAAATTTATACCTTTTTTCGATTAATTAAAAACACATAAAAGGATCAAATTATAACAGAGAGACAGGAAAGCAGGCAACAAGTTGCGACGCCACCCCCTTTGAATGACAACACTGATCCTATTGAAAACAAAGTTATCGTTCTTCGGCGTCGTTGAGTTACTGTGCACAATCCGCTGACGTAGCAGCATCGATGGCAATAGACCCAAATGTATCGAAAGCAAAATGAATGAATGTGTGTTTATTCTCAACACACGCCTTCTCGTGCTTAGCAATTTTCCTGATTCTGCCTTTAACACGGCCTGACTAGCAACAAACCTGGTGTCCCTAAGCCCGAAAAGAGGACACCCCAGTAAGGTCCACACAAGCATGCTTCCCCCCAGCCCATCCAAACACAAGAATGTCTCTTGGTCGGAGAGCAGACCTTCCTTCATGTGGATCCGAAAAGAAATTTACAGGAGCCTCTTTTTTTGCCGAGATTCATGTCCGTTTTAACAAATCACAAAGGAAATCACAGACCAAATTAGGGTTGTTCAAAAAGCCCGTGGCTCGCGGCTCGCTCGAAACTTGCTCGAAAAAAGCTCGGCTCGAAAAGGCTCGATTCTAAATGAGCTCAACTCGACTCGGCTCGATTTATAAACGAGCCGAGCTCGAGCCAGGGTCAGCTCGGCTCGTGGCTCGGTCTTGGCTCGACTCGTTAGCTCCGCTCGTTGGCTCGTTTAGATTCAACCTTAAATTTTATTATCTATATATAATAATATCATACCAAGAAATAAATAAATAAATAAATAAAAATAATACATATATTATGTCACTCAATATGTAAGCCTTATAAAAAAATAACGAAAATAAAACATATAAATTTATAAATTCTTTAGTTTATAAATTTTATATAATATGTATGTTAAAATTTTATTTTGGTATTTTATATATCAAAATTTGTAAAATATTAAATATAAAAATAATAAATAAAAAAATTTTAAAAATTAAAGGTGTTCGGCTCGACGAGCTCGAGCTCGATTTTTCAGCTCGATAACGAAAATGAGCCGAGCTCGAGCCAGCTCAATTAAGTTCGAGCTCGAGCTTGAGCACACTCTGGCTCGACTCGACTCGTCTCGTTTACAGCCCTAGATCAAATCATGTCTATATTTAAACCCCGAGAGTTCTTTGCAATTAACCACATTTTCACCGTAAAAAGGAATTCTAGTACTGTTACCGAAGTTGTTCGAATAATATTGGTTCATTTAACAAAACACATATATTTATTATAATATTTTAGTTTGTCATATAAGGCATCCCACTTTGGTGGGGTGGTATGATGGTTAATGTGTGAAATAGGAGGTTTGGAGTTCAAACTCCATAATAAACAAATATTTAGTCGTTTGAAAAAAGTTATATAATTAATGAAAGGTATGGACTAACAAATAAAGAAAACAAAAAACAAGTATGAATGGTATATAATACTTCATCTGTCCCATTAAAAGTGTAAATATTTTCTTTTTTGTTTGTCTCATTACAAATGTCCATTTTTAAATTTTATCAGCAAATTTCAAAATTTACCCTTAAACACACACAAATAACATTAATAAACAATATTGACGGACCCACTTTTCAAGGACATTATTGTCATTTAGTAAGAAAAAATAATAATAATTCAATCCACTTTAAAATTTGTGTTTTTCAAACCATAACACTTCTAATGGGACAGAAGGAGTATAAGGTGCTCCATAGTAACGTGGTTAAGATGTAGATTAGAAGGTAAAGTTTTCAATCAATGTTAAATGTTATATTTTGTCTTAAAAACAGAGAGAAAAAAACATTTCCAATCCCCTTTTTTGTAAATTCATTGAAATTATACATATAAGCACGTGTGTTGGTGGGTGTGATTATTTGTGTATTTTGTGTTGGGCAAACAAAATATTATTTAAAGGATCGTTAGGATCGCAAAGCCAAATGTGTTGGTTTCGTAAAACATTAAGAAAAACATTTTGACAAGTTAAAGCCTCGAGAGTTAAAGCTATGTACAATCTTCTAGGGGGGTTGTTTGTCTCTATATATCTTATGCAAGGTCACACATAATTTACGTTATACAATTACTTACTAACATGGATTTTTATTATTTCATTTAATCTTGTTTGTTTGGGAGATTTTTTTTATATGGTGCTCTGCGACAATAGAACATACAATTTCCCATACTATTTTTCTGAAACCTCTTTAAATATAAAGTACATTTTTTTTGGGTATTTTATGAGTATAAAAAACTTATTTATTCGATTAGAATTGATACCATGTGTTCCATGAATCCTTTAAATTCATATACGTATTAGCCAGATCAGGTTTACGAACTAGATTTATTGTGAATTGTTTATGTATATGAGAATTCAAATCCCATCCTCCATCTATAACATTATAATTAAAATTAAAAGGGAAAATTCCCAAAATAACCCAAAATAGAAGATAGAAAAAAAAATGATCCAAAATGACCCAAGTGGCAAGTTTTCATTGTTGGAAAATCTCGTCGGTTATACTACCAATGTGTCGCCCCAGTACAAATTCTATGGGTTATTTTGGGAATTTAGATTCATTTTGGGTCATTTTTTTTCTCTCTCTCTTATTTTGGGTTATTTTGGGAATTTTCCCAAATTAAAGTCATATTTTTTGTAAAATTACTCAAAGTTTATATCCGAACTGGACAATGACCCGGGCGATCTTGATTCTTGTTAGCACCCTGTTGACTACCTATAAGTCAAGTAATCATAAATGCATATTGTTGCATAATCATTTATCATATGACTCTAACTATAACTTATTTCAAGTCATCAAACATGTTTTTCTTATATGTTCACATGTTCGGTCCCGTGATATCCTAGCTAAACGTTTATCATGGGACCTGTTGACCTGTTTAGAAAACTTAAATTTTCATAATTTATTTGATTTATTAATTTTTATTTAGTTCCTAACACCCTAAATAATTTAAAGCAGATATGTTTTAAGTCAATGCAACAAAGTTTCTTGTAGTAGTAATTAATTTATTGTTTTCTTAGCACAAAGCTTAGAAGGTTCGCAATTCGCATGCATGTGGATTAAGACAGAGAATCTTTTGGCTCAAATATTAATAAATTAATAAATATTATATTTGTTGTTGTGTGCAGCATATACAAATAAGTAAATAACTCACTGTATTTTTTATTTAAGCATCGCTTCCGCCTCTCACTAAAAAGACACATTAAAAATTATGGTTTCTAATAAGCCATGTTGAATAAACTTGGAAATAACCATGATTAACAATATATAGGAGAGGTGGGGGGGGGGGGGATGACGTTATATATGTATTTATTAAGGTTGGTTGTTGTGAAGAGATTTTAAAGTCTAACTTAAAGCGCTATGTCATGTTAAAGCCCCAACCCTTTAACACTGTGTTGTAGTTTAAATCCCTGTTACCCACCCTTTTAACATTTGGCACCCACCATGTGCCCTTTCTTACCACTCGACTTTTGAAGCCTCGCCATGTTTACCGAACGTTAAACTCATGCCACATAAGCTTTTGAAGCTCCTTTTCAACCCACGACAACAGGTACCAAGTACCAGCCTAAAGGGACACACGAGTTGCACTAAGTTTAAAAAGTATCAAATTTGTCTTGTAGTTGATATAAATCCTAAAATGTTATATAATACTGTTTTATTTACATGAGTGCATGATATAATTAGTAAAAAAAACATATTTTCAACCACTGTATGAATAAATATAATCTTCTGAATTAATATTAAAATTTTTCTCGTGAACAGTTGCATAAATAGTGGCTCAAATCGTGCTCGTATGTCTCCATGAATATAATACTGTCCCTATATTGCTCTTTGGGATTAATGTACACTTTTATTAATTATCATCTACGATTATATCAATGGTATATTTATGTTTTATTGTATTTATTTCTTTTATAGAAAGTATGGATTAAGGTTTTATTGGTTGTAAAATCATAATATACATGTTTCAATTTCTTAGTAAGACCCTGTTTAATTGTAAAGCCAATTTAAAGACGTTATGTGACACGTGACGTACGTATTATGAAGGGGGCTTTATATGAAAAATGGTGTAGTGGTATAAAGCCTCAAATTTCCTTTCAATCATCACACTATTATTATGATTTTAATTTTTTTAATTTAATATAAATAAAAATAAAAATGGGAAGGAAAAATCATGATTTGCCAAGCCCCCCCCCCCCCCCCCCCCCGCCTTCAACAAAACACCCAATGCCCAAAAGCCCCCGTAGCACCGGCGGTGTTCCGGGCACTACGAGATTTTTTTTCTCCCCTCTCAAAGCGCCCATTACACAAGGGCTAATAGATGTTAAAGAAGATGGGTAAATGAACGTTAAATTACAATTGCATGATCTGAAAACCAAAACGGTTTGGGTTTACAATATATATACGAATACAAATGCGAATCGAAAATAACGAATGTCACACATATCATGAAATGTACATTTTTATTGGATCCGATACATAACAAAAAATTAAAACAGGCCGGGTTTTGAGTTTCGAAAATGTCGAATGTCACATGAAGTATCCCAATGGCTCTTGCCTTGCAAGATGAGTAATCTCTGGTAGAATACATTGAGAAGTTAAGTTCGGTTTAAACAGGGGCGGATCCAGTGTTCGGTCAGGGGGAGCGTTTGCACCCACTCAAGTCCATAGTTTCCTTTATAAATTTGTAATACGTTGGGTCCAAAGACCCAAGTGAACTATCCAAAAAAATTTTAGTAACCCATCCAAAAAACTTTATTGCCCCAGCCCTCAAACTTAACTTTTTAAATTTTAAGCGAATATTTTTAAGCCCAAATTTAATATTGTTATGAACAATAACATGAAGCCCATAATAGTTAATTGTTCAACTAATTTAATTAAAAATTTAGAATTAGTGGGAGACGAACAGATTAGGGTGATGATGGCTTCACATGTGACATCTCAGGTTAGATTTATTTTGTAAATTGTGATTTCAAATTCTTGATTTATTCTAATATAAAACGAACATTCATTGGTTCATCACTTGTTAATTTATTTCTTTTGTATTTGAATTCTTCAACTGCAAAGTCTAGTAACCAGTTTCGATCTTCTGTTTAAATAAAATAATGTCTTTTTCTCCAAATTCAAAAGGCATGTGATTTTTGTTGTCTTATGGTGAATGATTATCCGGTATGATTCAGTTTCCAATTTTGATGCATCAAAACATGTTGGCTTTCTATCCGTATAATTAATCTTCCAAGTTTGATGCATCAAAGCTAATGAAATTGTGTGAGTTTTATCCATATGGTTTTGATAATAGGGACAAAATTTTTCTTGCATCTCAACTTGGCTTATACATTGATAGTGTGTGAAAAGATGAAAGATTTGCTAATCTGAAAGGTATTGTGGATCTTGCTATAGTTATGGTGGAAATAAGGTAACATATCTCGTTTCATTTGGTCTATCGATTATTAGAGCTAAGATTAGTTTTGCATATTATAACCTCAACGGTTGAGAGATTTTTGTCGGCAATGAAGATCGTAAGGACAAATTTACGTAATCGAATTGGTGAAGATCTTTTGAATGCTTGTGTTTGTAGTGTTGAAAAAGAAGCACTTCTAAGTTTTACGAATGAAGCTGTAATTGACCGTTTTGAAAAGATGAAATCACGTAAAGGTCAATTGTAATATGTCTTTTGTTTATCTTTAATGAAATTTACTGTTTACATTTCTATACGTAGTTTGTTTAAGGTAAATATTTTACTCAACCAGTTTTGGTTTAACCTGACCCATTTTGGTTTGACTTGTTTTAGTTTGAATTGACGAGTTCTAGGTTGAACATTTTTTGCACCAACTGGCTAAATTTTCTAAATCCGCTACTGGGTTTAAACACTCTTGGCCATATTTGGATTCTAGATTATTTAATGTGTGGTTGATAAATAGTGGGTGATCAAAAATACATAATTTCTATATAAAAATAATCCGTAAATTATGCATACGGTAGAGACCCTCACTTATTTTACCTATCATTTATTTGATTTTACTTTGTGCTTTCATATTAGATCTACTAATTGCATGCTTGTCTAAGTGGGGTTAATCTATAAAATATTAATCAAGTTTTAAAACAGTTCCAATCAGATGACTCATAACACGTTTGTTTTAGTTTTATTACTAAAGTTTCCTTTATGTTTTAATTCTATATATTTTACCTGGATAGAAGGTTATGTAGGTTATTTTATTTTATTTTTAAATAGTTTGACATTGCAAAATTTTTTTAAACAAATTGACAAAATTAGTAAAAATTGAGAAAACAAATTTTGAGTTGTGAAAATTGCAAAAAAATAATAAAATTATAAAAATATCTAAAAAATCTGAAAAAAAAATAAAATTTAGATTTTTTTTTTTTTTTTTGCAATTTTTCAGGGTTTCTTTTCTTCTTTACAATTTTCTAGAATTTTATTTTTTGCAAATTTTCTCAATTTGTTAAAAAGTATTTTGCAATGTCAAACTATTTGGAAAATAAAAAAACCTACATAACCTGCTATTCAGGTAAAATATGTAGGATTAAAACACAAAGGAAACTTTAGTAACATGACTGGAACAAAATATTTTATAAGTAACCTGATTAAAATAGTTTCAAAAATTTAGTTATTATTCTATAGAGTAATACATTTGTCTAAACATAACCCTAAACATAACCCTTACGCTTATAATTAACATGACATAATAGTAATCAAGTTCCTCAAATGAGAGGGGTAAATGGGGAAATTTATTGCTTGTGTTGACTTTCTTTGCTTTAAATATGGACTCTAGCATAAAAAGTGTTAATCCTACACATCGGAGTCATCGTTGTCGGAATCATCACAAAATTGTGATGATCTTTTAGAACGTCTCACGCTGCGGTGGGATTAAAATTGTGGTTCGTAACCAGATTTCGAAACTAATGAAGTGCCTCAGAAAATGCTCCTCCTTCAGGTTGCTCGCCATGTGCTGTTGAGAAAATAATTGTTTAAACTTTAATCAACCTTAATATTTTGATATTTACTTAATTAAGTTATTGTGACATAAAATAGTTCTAACTCATCATTAATAACTTGATTGATCACCTCTAGTCATAATAAGCAACATAAAACTTAATCAAGCCTACACATATATAAGATCAAGATTATCAAGTTTATGTCTCAAAGGTTAAATCAAAATTTCTGCACCAACATAAAGATGAAAAAATCACAAGATTAATCCATTGAAGACTAATTAACAACTTAGTTAAGATATGTTGTTAGTTTTTATAAACTTAGGATAAGTTTATACAATTATATATTTAAACACAATTGTTTAAATATCTAATATATTTTAATTTCAAATATTTAAAATACTTATTTCACTGTTGACAAGTCTTTCATCTCCTTCTTGAATTGGACCACCAAATCTACTAAAGAGGCAAGTCAAACTCAAATGGGGAATGGGTCGAAGCTTTGGTTGAAGATGATAAAGTATGTTTAAGAAAATGGTGAAATAATTGGGTTGTGTTATATGGAGAAGTGAGAAGTGATTGGAACATGTTCTCACATGTGTTGATCAACATTAAAAGCAAAAATACCAAGACAATGCCAAACATAACATTCATATTGGTAAAACCAATATGAAGTGGACTGGGCGTCCACGATTGCCTGAAGCGACCGTCGGGCCACCAGTCCAATAACCTTATCTCTCATATGTTTGACTATAAATAGAAGAATTATTCAAACTAAGTCTTCACTTAGTTGTTCTTTACTATTTATACACATACATCAAGGCTAATCTCTTTCATTATTCAAGTCAAATCAAGCTTCAATTATTAAGTGAGGAGATCAAAAGTGTAGTAAAAGAAGAGCTTTTCTATGCTATCATCCAACCGTATTACTTGTAATTTGAGGGGACAACACTAGAGGTTGTTCTAGTATTTTAACATGTGATGAATTATCATCAGTTGGTGATTTGAGTAGTGAACACACTATCTTGACATATTGTTGTTTGTATTTGGTTGGGAATTCTATTGTGATATATAATTAGTTTCTAGGTGAAAGCTCATTATCTTGACATAGTGAGATTAGAAAAATTGAAAAGCTAAGTACTTGATGTGCGTAGTGAAGAAGATGATCACTTCCTATGAAGAGTGAAACGTTTGTATTGACGATCCCTACCATTTAGGGAGACGACTAACGAAGAAAACTCTCAATCGAGGATCAGGGAAAGGGTGTAAAATGAATTAGTTAACATTTACTTGAACCTCTATGAATCCGGTTATGTCTTCTCTATCACTCAACTTTTTAACTATTTATACTTGTTGTCATAAATTGTGAAAAGAGTTTAGCAAAGTCATTAGCTTACTAAAATTTGATTAAAAGAAAGGAAAAATTATTCAGCCCCCTAATTTTCTGTATGTGGGTTCATGTAGAGTTGATTGAATTTGAAATCCTTCAACATTGAATTGATTTGATGCTCCTTACGATTGGCTACACCAAAGTTTTGTTGGAACGCAACTAAAACTTCTACCCAAAATTGGTTCTTAGGTAGTGCGTTGTTGACCAACACATTCATCCAAGCCATTCCCAAGAGCCATTTCGTCATCATCGGCCACACTATCGGTCGTACTTTTTGAGCCATTTGTTGGAGAAAGAAATAATTGTATTTTGAGACAGTTGTAGGTAATTTGGATTAATAGAGAAGAGGAGATGGATTTTTTGTGTTAAAAGTGTTAGATGTTTGGTTAAATTTTATATGTTTATAAAATAATTATTTTTATAATTTGACCGTTGAACGGTAAAATTACTGTTGAAATTAAAAAAAATGGGTAGGAATATTCAAGGTTGCTACCTCGTTCGGGTTCAAAGTTCTCGGGCCCGAGAACATGTTCTGGTGTTGTTCCCTGCGGCTCCCCGAGCCCAACACACATGTACTCTGTCCACCCTAATGAGTTTTAATTATCCAAGTACGTCCGCTACTCTTTAAAACAATGCATCTAATCCATTATAATCATGAGTCTCAAAACTATATTACATGATGCAAATACTCGACCCCCCCCCCTTCTCCTCTATACGTGCAAGTGCTGTATCCGGTAATTCTTCCTAGGCTTTTCTTAAAAAAAATTCTCTTTCTACAAATATTTTTTCTTTATTGAAGGAAGTGGCATAGAACAAAATGAAATTACTCAAATTATATATCTCGCTGATGGAATGCAGCACCAGAAAAAATAATGTGGTTAAGATATGAATAACAACAAAAGCTTAAAATGGATAAAATCTTGATTTCAAATGCTAACTTTAAAAGGAATTTTAATGAATAAAAAAGAAAGAGAGTGTTATAATTTTGATTTTGGTTTTTGGTGGTTGTTCTAGGGTTTACATGGACCACTATTAAAATAAACAGGAAGCAGCTTATCTTGGTTGTGACATTCTTCTTCATCCACACATCAAGTTCATGTTTTTTTGCTGCACAATTTGCTTATCTTTTTCGTATCTGTTCAAGCCAGAAAGGATTGAGTGTGATATACAGATTATGCCCTACACTGTCATCTCAAAAATCTGCTGTCTGTTTATTTCAAATTTACAAATTACCAAAGAATAATGCATGAATAGTATTTTTCATATAGATATTAATTACCCTAAAGTTTCTTTTTTTATTTTCTTTTACTTTAAGTTAGATACTATAATTCAAATATAAAAATGCAAAAAATTAAACTGCAGTAATCTTATAAATCAAAATCATACATAAATTAACGTTTGATCTAATCCCATTTGTTAGCGTGCATTGATGGAGAATATGAAAATGCAAAGAAAATTGTAATCTTGTACCATCAAAATCACACATAAACACGTTTAGCGGTCTAGGTCAAGTGTAATTAGTGTTTTATTTGATCTCATTTGTTAGCATAATTGATGCAACTAACGATCAATGAAACAAGACACTTTATGATAATTAAAGACGATAAACAAAACCAAAGATTAAAAGAACAATGTTTATATATGTTAAACTTAAACAAAAACTATCTAAATAATAAACCATTAAAGCCTAACACCATATTTATACTAAACGAAAAGGAGATAAACTTGAAAACGAGATAAACACAAAATAATAAAAGATAAACTAACAAAATAAAATATTCTAATTAAATATAAATGCTCATGCATCAATAATGGTGTTGGAAAATGCAATGTTTTAAAAACCAGTATTTTACCTGTACTGGATTTAGTTCAAAAACGGTACAACCGGTTAAACCGGAATGTACTGGGAGGTTCAACCGGGTTGAATAGTTTAACTTGTAATTCCACATAAATACAATTTCAACTCAAAAGTGCATTAATAAACATCACACTTAAACTAAATATCACACATGAAAAATGGTCGAGATATAAAGTTTGTACTTTCTATACGAAATTAGCCAATAACAAAATATGTAAATAAACCAACATTTTATTTGCATGATACAAAATTGGTTGATTAACGAATCGTCTTTTACCGTGTTTACTCGTTTCAGTTTTATCCGTTGTGTTAACAATTATTTTTAAAAAAAATATAGGCCGCAAAAAATCTCAAAAATCTCTTGGATTTAAACCGGCTTGCTGATTTAAACCGGTATTTAAAAAAACAGTGGTAAGATGTTCTAGCAAACCACCAAAAAAATACCGAGCTATAAATACCGGTTGCCTTACGAAAATCCGGTAAAACCAGTTCAACCGGCCGGTACGTACCGAATTTTAAAACATTGGAAAACCAAAAGAAAAATGTAATCTTGTATTTCAAAACATACATAAACACCTCTGATATTGTTAGAGTCCTTTGAGTTTTCCGATAGTGGGTTCTCAAGGTTAAAATAAAATCATACATAAAGATTACCAATGAAATAACAAAGTATCTAGACGCATGATAACATATGGAAACAATCCAAAAGGAAAACTGCTTCCTGAATGTCTTGTTTTAACTCTGGTTTTTTGTATTTTTGGGTGTTATTTAGTTACCTTTTTGCATCTTTATGTAACTTCATGTCTGCAATATATAATTGCCTTTGTGTATGACAGTGTTGGACTGGTGTTCTTTTTTTCATCCAGGTTTGTTCTTCATACAGGCAACCGTGACAGATGAAGATGGCACAAAATTATACTTATATTTGCATCAAATTAGGAGTTGTGCACAAAATCTAAGATTGTTTATTTATTAATCATTATTCTGAGCTATGCATGCATGTTGATTACATATAGTTGCAGGTTGCAAGAATATGAGTGCAAGACAATGCCAAAATTTTCATTCAGAATTGTTGCTATCATATGATGATGACCTTCTCTATGTTTTTTTTCTTATTTTTTATTTTATATATTTGAATTATAAAAAGGCTAAACTAGAAACTAGAGATGAAACTTAAATGCAAAATGGTGTACTGCGTAACAGTTTTATTTTCATTTTTCTATTAATGAGTAATTACTATTTCTATTAAATATTCAAAACAACCCTGCCTGGAATCCTGCAGTTTCATTTATAGCATAATGCCGTTTAAGCAAGCAGGTTTCCTCCCTCTTTAATATTTACCTAAAACTTTTATTTCTATAATATATAAAAATAATATATAATATATACTAATAATAATAATAAAGTCTTAAAACCTTTTAGGCTGAGGGGTGTGGGGGGCGCGAGAGGGGGCGTGAGTGGGGGCGCCAGCCAATAATATTGTGACGTGTGGCAGAGAGAGAAACTTGATAAGATGGGTGTTGGTAGTGGTGATAGCGCCCCGGGCCATGGTGTGGAGGGGCGCGAGAGGGGGCGCGAGCTGTTTATTTTTTTATTTTTTTATAAATGTATTAAAAAAACGTATTATTAAAAAAACAAGAAATTATTTAAAAAAACACACATTTTTTTGAAAATTCATATAATAAAAAAAACATACTAAACATTTTTGAAGAGGGGTAAAACCGGGAAGACCCCTAGCATCCTCCCTTTGTTGGAAAAAGGGATACCGTGCCTCTAAATCACTCGCTATACGCGTGAACAATTGCCTGCTCATTCGAAAATGAGTTCGAAAATCCGACTCCGCGTATACCGGTTGAGGGCTAAAATAATGCCTCATCAAAGTATCGTTAGCACCCGATCGATCACGATCACGAGGTGGTGCTCTAACCCTCGGGAGTCGGGGTTGATGGGCTTGATTTTGCAAGAGATTTACCACGGCTGCGGTCAAACTCCCCCTACATGAAGAAGCAAATCATCCTCTTCGGAGGAGTCGGAATCAGACGAGTACGACGACATTATTTTTTAAAAAAAAAATGGGACGATGGGTTGTTTGGAGATTGAAGTTGTGTTTGATATGGTAAAAATGGGTTGATTTAGGGGTATTATATAGGATTTTGTAAAGGTTTTTTTAAAAAAGTTTGAAAGAAATGGGTAATATATAGGAAGTGTTGTATAAAGAAATGGGTAAGTTTGGTGTTTTTTGAAGTTGTGTTAAAGTGTTGTATAAAATGGGTAATATATAGTAGTAGAAAAAATTTTTTTTTTTTAAAAATTAAGAGCCAACGGCTCATTTTATCTTTCAAACGGCTATTTTCACCACTCCCCATGCCCCTCACGCTCAACCTGTCCCGCGAACCCCCTGGCGCCTGCCTCTTTTTCCGCGCTCGCGCCCCTCTCGCGCCCCTCTCGCGCCTCGGTGGTGTGGTGCTCGCGCCCCGGGGCGCGAGTGGTTGTCCTCTTGCGCCCTTTCTCACGCTCCACACCCCTCAGCCTTACAAATGTCCGTTCTTACTTTCTTTCAGATTCTATGTTATATGCCACACCCATACCTTTTCTCTATGAACATCTTTTCATTATAATAATTCAATGACAACTGGTACAATACAGCCTCAAATTTACTTTAATTTTTTGTATATATATATGTGTTTAATTAGTAACGTATACATATTAATATCATAAATTTGAATCTTTTTATCATTTAAAAAATCTATTATTTATAAATCCCTTTAGGTATTATATTTTTGCCTTTCTGGGACCTACTCAAAACTTTCAAATTCAAGATTTACAACAAATATTTTTTATTTTAATAGACCCAATAACGTAACTTAAGGGAAATCAAACTTGTTTACATAAATATACAATATAAAGTTTACTGGGGAT
Source organism: Bidens hawaiensis (assembly GCF_021521415.1). Taxonomy (NCBI): domain Eukaryota; kingdom Viridiplantae; phylum Streptophyta; class Magnoliopsida; order Asterales; family Asteraceae; genus Bidens; species Bidens hawaiensis. The sequence continues at coordinate 17,037 of NW_027498295.1, read as the reverse complement.
ATTTGAAAAAAAAAAATGTTTAATTTTAGTGAACATATTCAAGATTGACAGCAAATACATTTCTTTTATAGATCCAGTAACGATATTTAAGGAAAATCAATCTTTTTGAAATAAATATAACCGAATATAAAGTTTAAAGAGAATATTTCAAAAAAAAATGTTTGATTTTAGTTTGTTAGAGCAAGATAATGAAGAAACAAATATGCACAAAAATAATGTTAGTTAAGGAAAGATCTAATTATAGTTACCAAAATTAGTGATATACATATTTTTTCCATAAATAGGAAAATCATACTTTCAAAGAAGAAGAAGAAGAAGAAGGATAATCTGAAACTGATGCTTTTTGGGGACTGCTATGATCTTCATGGTTATCATCTTCAATATCATCTTCCAATGAACATGATGACAAAAAATGGCTAGTACTTGAACAAGTCCCGGATGAAGATGCAAATGATGATGTGAATGATAAAGCAGATTCTGGTGACTCCCTACTAATCATGGTCGTCACCTTATTAATATTATTATTATTATTATTGTTGTTGTTGTTGTTGTTGTTGTTACAAGTACTGCTTACACCAGATTCTATTATTAATAAAGATTGTTCTTCATGACCTTTAATTGATGATGATGGTTTTGAAGGAGATCCAAGATTGGCCAACAACAAATCAACAAAAGCTCCAATAATATAACCATGGTTGGTTTTATCATTAACTGCTAGATACAAACTCAAAAGCTCTTGAAGATTCTCCCACTCTTTTAACCCTTCATCAGCATCCACCATCTCTTGCATTGACTTCTTGAAGTCAACAAAAGGGTCAGTTGACTCCAACTCCATCATTGACACACTTTCTTTAAATGGTGGCAAAACACTTTGTTTTTCAACTTCTTTTGGCTTTGCTTCTTCAAGTATGGAGCTTGTTGCCCCCGGATTGAAAAAGAACCTATCGGTACTCAACCCGCGAATAACCGACTCCACCGATGGCTCCACGGTGTCTTCGGTGGCCAACATGTCGTCTAACTCGGCGGTGGTGGCGCGGAAAGAGAGGGTTTTGCTAGGGCTGCCACAAGTAGGAAGGAATGGGAGGTTTCTTCCCATGGTTTTTGATGGTGATTTTGAATGTGTTGTGAAAGTTGTAAGGAGTTATTAATGTTGTAGATCAATGTTAAATAGATGGTCAGATTGGAAGTAAATGAGGAGGGAGAGTGTGGCGTTTTGAAAAAATAAATAAAAGGAGTGAGTGGTAACTGGTGAGGGAAGTTAGGATCAATAACAGTAGGTTGTTGGTGGGATCTTGTTTATATATATATTTTTGGTCCTCTTTTTGTTACAAGTCTCTACCTTCATGTATAAGGATTGTTGTTTAAGTCCCTCTTGTTTCAATTTCTCTTTAATAATCTTTTATTTTCTTTTTAACGACGTTTGAAATCACCCAAGAACATCATAAAAAATAAAACTCACTATTGTGCAATAAAAACCCCTTGAATTAAGTTTCGAATCTTAGACCTTAAAGAACCCAAACCTTAAACATCACCTCATTAACCATTCATTTGATGCTGGAGATGACAAGTTGTATGAAAAAAAGAGAAAAGGACTACTATAGTGATGGTTTAATGTTTAATAGTAAATAAATCAATGATTGAGCCGGATCTAGGACATATGTCAACATATTGTTCAACACATGGTATATATGTTACATTTATAATGTTGTTTTGTGTGTTCGATCTTAAAGTACATTGAAGACCTTTTTAAGAGATGAAGAAGACAACTCAACATTCTTAGTCCCCAAAGTGATGGCAACTTATCATTTTAAAAGAGACAAAGAGAGTACATGGAACTTATGGCTACGGTACTAGTTCTTGCATACATTTGAAGAGATGGGGAGAAGACGAAGTGACATTTAGACGTCGACCCCTTAATTAAGGGGGGTCGCAAAGAAGCGATGCGGATTTCTCAATGACTGAAGAATGACGATGCATATTTTGATCTATTTTGTTTAGACATGATCACCCTTTTTTTTGTATAAGGATCGGCTAATTTGGTTTATAAAGTAGGGGAAGGGTCATAGGGGAAAAACAAGAAAGAAAGCAAGAAGAAGAGAGCTTTCACTTTACAATATTTACAATATTTCATTTATTTTATTTTGTATCGGGATTTTTAACTTATCTTTGGCTGAGTAGCTGACAAACTAGTGCCCAAAAAAGTGGAAGTCATGGAATAGAATATGAAATTCGTATGTTTGTTTAGTTGGCAAGGGCTCTTGAATGCAAGAACGGCATGATGCTCTTGAAAGAGTGAAACGACACATGGTCAAATGGAGAGTGGACATCTTGAGGATACGAAACAACAAAGGGATTTGAATTTAATCACACTCAAATCACCTACGCTCATTTGGCACCCTCTAATATAGGAACATGTTTTGGAGTGGTTCGGTAAACAAAAGTATAACTGTGACATAGTGTTTAGTTATTGTTAATTGTGTTGAACTAGTTGGAACGGTAATTTATATTGCTATTTGAATGTGACATTAGTGTCAAGATCGTGTTGAGTCTTATTATACTATTAAAACAAAACATTGTGGACACGGGGCACCATTCTAGCTTGTCCACCTAGGATGCCAGATAGACTCTTACCAATTTTAACAATTATTTAATTAAATAATTTATATTATAATTAAAATTAAGTATATTTTCATATGTTTTTTTTGTTTGTTATTTCATCAACAATTAGCTAGCTAATAACATGCATGTAACCTCTATTTGTAATTACTTATAATTTACTAACTTATGTTACTAAGTAATCAAAACTGAAAATTAAAAATCATTTCACCATATAAGACAATCGACATTGATAAGTTATTCCTTCATTTTCAAACTTCTGCACAAAATATTATCAAACATAATGGTTTTCATATATTTTTTTTTTAAAATACAATTTCATATATTACCCGACCAATAACTTTCATTATACTATATGATTTCACTATATTTTGTAACTGGATATTTTTCATTATTATATTTTAATCGCTCATATAAATTTTTACATCTAACAGTTATGTGATATTCTAATCTTATACACTTAATAATAAATTTTACTAGCAACTACGTTAAATAGTTAAAGCGAACATACAATTCTCATAACTTTCTACTCATCAAATTTATTCTAATTACAAAAAAAAAAACATAATATTTACGTAATATCATCTTCTTTACACATGAATTTAGAATTTTATGTTTATTCAAATAAACAATCATACATGTTTACCTTTACCTGACAAATTTATTGATTTCCGTACGTGTGATACACGGACCGCTAACCTAGTTCAACAATGGAAATGTTCTATTCAAATTTAAGATCAACCCCTTGATGTTTTATAGTCTTATTTTGATACCTAATTTTGCTTTTAATTTTCCATTTTGCTACCTAATTTGATACAAAGCTCTTCACACATTCATCGTGACTCCTTTTTTATTTTTTATTATTTAACAAGGTATAAGGGTATGTTTGGCAAAACTAACTGATAGCTGGTAGATGTTAGCTGTTAGCTGGAAGCTGAAGGCTGGAAGCTGGTAGCTGTTAGCTGTACTTTTTAAATATTTAGGTGTTTGGCAGAGTGGCAGAAGCTTTTAATAAAACTAGCTGGGTTCCCGCGTGGTGCGGCGGAATGGGCGCACAACCTAACATCAACCGCATAATCAGTGTCGGTACATAATTTACCTGATGACACTGCATACATAATCAGTGTTTGGCAGAGTGGCAGAAGCTTTTAATAAAACTAGCTGGGTTCCCGCGTGGTGCGGCGGAATGGGCGCACAACCTAACATCAACCGCATAATCAGTTTCGGTACATAATTCACCTGATGACACTGCATACATAACCTAAATGTAGACGTGTAATTCATGGAAAAGCAGTATGCTTGTAAATGATGTCGAAAATCAAGAAACAAAGCTGAAATATACAATAATTTCAAATAGATAATTTTTTAAACCAACATATTTTGATATGAATCCCTTTATGAACATGCACTGTTTTAATTTGAAACATGTTCTGACCTGACCTCTTTCAACTCAAAAGCGTACCGACACGAATCGAACTAATTTAACCATTTTTGTATCGACTCGTTCTGACCCTAATTTGGTCTTACACATGACTCAAGTTCGTCTGACTTGACTCCTAATTTGGTCTTACACATGACTCGAGCTACCTAACTCGACTTTTTACCGATAATACCCGATAATCACATAGTATGTTAATTTCTTAAAGTTAAAGAAGTATAACAATATCATACTCAAATTAAAGAGAATAAAATGCTCGTTTTTATGATGTAATTTGTTTAAAAAATTATTAACGTGTGAAAAAGTTTTGGCACTAAAAAAAGTCGTGGGGGTAATTAGTTTTGAATAAGGGTTAAATGTGTAACTATTATATAGATTAACAAAAATTGATATAAGTTTAAGTACTAAAATTGTAAATTCAAATGTAAAAGCTTTTGCTAGCTTTTTCTCAAATGCTACCAATACTAACGTTTGAAAAATGAGCTTTTTCTACCAATCTAGAAGCTTGAAGCTACTTCAACCAAACAAAGCTTTTTATTAAATATGAATTTTTTCATAAAAGCTTAAAGCTTGAAGCTCCTAAAACCCTAAGACTCAAACATCACAAGAGACTTACTTCTTTAATGTGATTTCGATTATCTTCTAATAAAATATAAAGTGTTAACCAAATAAATACCTAATTTGTGTTATGTGAATATGCACTTTTGTGAAACTTTCCCAAACTAGAATTGACAAAATTTACTTATGATCTACGATATCAAAAGAATGATTAAACGAATTAGCTAGTTTGACTGCTAAAAAAGATTAGTTAGAAGAAATTAATTATGAATATTTTATTTTATAATTTGCATCAAATAAAGCTTGATGTTTAATTTAAACATGTTTGTAGACACACAAAAGTATAACTAAAATAGAAAGTTTAGCTCCATCGACTAAAAACCTTTTAATTTGTTATTGTAGTCTTGTACTGGATAAAGAAGGATGATTTACAACAATAAATTTAAAAAAAAACATAACTTTTATTTAGCTTTGGGCCTTCAAAAGGATTGCAAAACAATTATTGTTTGAAATTGCAATTACGTATACAACTATATGATTATGTAGAACTCCTTGTAAGTCGTATTATCATCAAGTGAGATGCATATTTATTTTTCACAATTTTGGTCATACATAGGTGATCCCGTATATTGATTTTGTTACTATATAGCTTTTTTGGAAAGTTGTTATGTCACTTTACATAATTAAGGTCAAGGTCAAGGTCAAGGTCAAGGTCAAGGTCAAGGTCAAGGTCAAACTAAGAATTATTACTATAGAATATAGATTAAATATGATGGATTGGTGCTTGCTATAACGTGATTGGATGCATATTTATTTTTCATAATTTTAGTCATACATATAGGCCAGGTTGTAAAAGTCGTTAGACGGATCCTAGGTGGCCGACTATGAAGTTGGTTGTACTCGAGGAGTAGTCGGAGAGTACTCGGAAATGATAAATATAACGAAAATTAATTTTTGATATTATATATATGTCAGATATCATAAGTATACTAATATTTATAACATAAACAAGTAAATATTAATATAATAAGATAAATACATTTTTAAATGCTAAATTATTCTAAAATTTGCTAATAATTAACTAAAAAAAGTGATTCTATTTTTAATATTATAGAAATATGAATTATGTCTTATTTTTTAAGTGAAAATTGGCCCAAATTGATCGACTAAATTTGATTCTGGCTGATTGACCATATTTGATTAATTCTTAGTAACTAGGTTAAGTTAAAGAAACTCTTCCGACACTATACCTTATAGCGAGTATTCGGTCTTGAATACCTACTTTTACAACATTGCATATTGGTGATCCGCATAGATTTTGTTACCATATAGCTTTTTTTGGAAAGTTATCACTTTACATAATTAAGGTCAAGATCAAACTACGAATTATTACTATAGATTAAATTGGTTGGATTGGTTTGCTATAAAGTGATTGATTGGAATACATGGCGGCATCTAACTGGTTCAATTTACCTTTTTGTTTCGTGTAGTTCTTATTTTCTTTTCTCTGTTATATGTTTAGGATTTAGTATCAGTTCTGTCGTAATTGATTGAATTCGCATTAGCTCGTTGCCAAAGTGCATTTCTTTTTTTCTTTTTTCTTTCTCGTTGATACCTTCTAATTTATTTTGGTTTTCTACTGCAACGTACAATTTTTTAAATATGTTAATATGCTGTATATGGGTGTTCAAGAATTTTTTTTTTGTTTTTGTAAACCCGATGCCGAACGAATCCGCATATACGCTACAACACAATGGTCTTTTTTTGTTACTATCGATACCGACCAAATTGACGTTGTTTAGCTGCCACTTATATAAAAATTATATTAATTTGTTGCATTTAAATGTTGATGAATTTAATTTTTTATATTTTGTTTTGATACTATAACCCGTTACCGACCGAATTCTTATTGATTCGTCACCGCAACACACAAACACACCAACCACATTCCATATATGATAGTCAAACAGTCACAGGAATTTATAAAAGGTCAATCATTGAGGAAACCAGAAAGGATTCAACTTCTTTTAAGATAGTTGTACAATTTTAACACCATGCCTAAGTGGCCTGATTTGTGTCACATCGGGTTACGTGTTATAAACATGTTGACCCGCCTTACGCAGTTTGAGGTTGGGTTATTAGAAAAATGCTTCGCCTGGCCAAACATTTAAAGTTTAAACTACAATATAAAAAGGGGTCATTTCATAGAATAGTAACCAAGTTTCAAAAGTGTTTCAATTAGGTCACTCAAATTTAAAAAGTGTTCCAATTAGGTCACTCAACTTTCATATTTTATTAAATTAAAGGTTTTAACATGTTTTTTTAGCGTTTTTCTTTTTAGTTTCACACGGGAAATGTTTTTATCTTTTTTTTAATGTTGACGTTGAGTGGCGACGTGAATTTTATTTTTTATTTTTGAATTTTAATATAATTAACGTTTTTTAATTTTTTAAAAATATAACTACATATATTGCAAATTCCGACCCCCACATCTTATCCTCCATTTCTTTATTAACGCACAAAAAATCGGTGAGACTCGATTTGAAGATTTAGTGACCCGATTTGAGAAAAATATGCATGAGTGACCTAATTGGAACACTTTTAAAAGTTGGTTAAGTTATAACCTGTCAACCTATTTAAAAAATAAATAAATAAATAAATAACTCTTAACAACTTTTACTCTAGAACTTCTTTTATTTATAAATATTTTAATTGTTTTATAGGAATAATCAAACAAGCACAATATTTGGAAACGTGATTGAGAGAATTTTTATGGTGCAATGGGTCGTGGTGAGTACCGTAGCGACGAGAGGAACATATGTTTGCACGTTACTAGATCTAATGGCATATATATGCAACTTTACAACAGCTGACGAAGCGGTCATAAACCACAATATTTTTGATGATTGAAGCGTTTTGTGATTTATAAAATGGAAATGGATATGCCATTTATGGAGTAAAAAGAATGGACCATTTTGAAACATGAAACAAAGTTCTGACTGATCATGCCTTATTTGTAAAAAAGTTTGTTTGGATAGATTTGATAAGCATGCTCTCCACTGTAAGGAATTGTCGGGATTCAAGTATCGTCACGACTGGGTTAAAGATGCCTTATGGGATGTGCTTAGGCGTGTCGGGATCTCAGCAAAAAAAGAGGCACCTGTTAACTTTCTGACTGATCCGCGAGATGGGAGATCTACCCCGCGTCCTGCGAACGTTCTTGTGTTTGGATGTGCATGGGTAAGCATGCGTGTGTCGACCTCACCAGGGTTTCCCGTTGGTGGGGCTGAGAGACAGTGGCTTCTTTCCGGGACAAGCAGTTTTGAGGGTGGAATCTAGGAAGGTTGCTAAGCATGAGGCAGCGTGTTTGGAGAATCAGCACGTGTTCATTCCTTTTGCCTTCGACACATTTGGATCCCTAGCTCCCGAGGCGGTTCGCTTTTTGGAGCGGGTGCAGAAGGTGGTCCACAGTGACTCGCAGAGCCCGAGCCAAGGATTGATCTTTAGTAGAATAGGATTTGCGATTCAAAAGGGGATAGCGGCGCAGCTTGTTGCTCACTTACCCATTATCCAGATGTAGTTCGGTTTGTGTTTATATGTGTAAGAAATATATTTATGTGGCATTGAGCGATTTAAGATTGTTTTTACTTTATTAAAAAAAAACAAACAAAGTCCTAAATTTCGTGTTGATGACTAATTCCTCTTCCAAAACGGCCCAAAACCTCGGAGACATCTTCTCAACCCACGGATGGCCATCATGAAATTCCCAAAGGAAACACCACGAGCCGTCGGCATTAAAAGGGCAATGGGAAAAGGCAAGAAGCGTCTTCATCGCTCGATGACAGTTTCCGAAAAAAAAGTACCAATTGGATTGGAAGCTCGATCATTTATTTGAGTTTAAGGACTACTAGCAAAAAGTTTTTGACATGATTTAATTTGCTCTTAAAAAATGTATCATTAGATGGGGTACGGTTGGGAGCTTGCGGATGAGAAAAAAGGAAAAATAAAACCGAAACATATACCTCAACAAAAAATAAATTTAATAGTTCTTTCTCTTTTAGTTATTTTAGTTCTTTTATTTCATGTTTTTTTAAATTTGTATTTTCATTTGGTGAATTCATTGAATGTTATTTTTATTAATGTTAATTTCCATATATTTTAAAAAAAAAGATAATGTTAATAATTAGGAAATGATTAAAAGGGTTTTTATCTTACTATGCATTAAAAATGATTTACAGACTATGTGACGATGAATGACAGAAAAATAAGACGTTTTTAGCTCTTCTGTTACGGATGTCCTGGTAACGCAAGTATGATATGATAATGATAGCCATTCAAAGGGATTGCGAGCAAACATTGAAACTATATTTGCTGATGTATTAGAGAAAGATTCTGGAACCTTCCATGCTGTCTTCTTTAATGTGATTTTTTCTTGTGTTCCTTGAAAGCCCATAAAAGTCAAAGCCCATTAATGCTGGTAAAGGCGTCCTGTTTACCCAATGCACATAATTGTTAAAACACAAGCAACACAATGCAGAGAGACAAAACAATGAAAATGAATGAAATACTACTATGGATCTCGATCTCCCTCTTGAGTATTGCAAGGCTGTAACCAGGTGGCTGCAATCCTTCTTGGAAAAGTGAATTTCTATTTCCTACTCAAGACAAGATGTTGTGGGGTCACGTAGCTGCAACATGACCTAAAAAACGGATATAGATTCATGTTAACAATCAAAAAATAATTTAAAAACAAAGTAATAAACCAACCAAATACGACCTAACAAACGAAAATAGATCCATGTATGTATGTATGTATGTGGCACACGCGTCTATGCATGCATGTCTAATGTAAGTCAAAATATTTATGAAACTTAAACAAATCATCAAAAACACGAATATTAGTAAAAGAAAAAAGAACTAACTAGAATAGCTAAATTAAAAATTTTATATTTTTAATAAAAACAGAAGTAAAATAAACATTTTATTAATTATTATTAATAAAATATACCGAGATGACTACATATGAATTTTTATCTTATATATTAGCGTCCCTAAGGTTAAATCACAATTATCACTTTTATTTAAATAGGTAAAATGCCAAAAATAACCTTTGATTTAATGTTCAAAACTAACGGGGCTAGTGAAATTGACGAAAATAGTAAAATTTAGAAACCTCAAGAGTCCAACTGGAAAAAAAAATGTATTAAAGTTGTACAGCTGATAAAACCTTAGTGATGAAAACGGCACTTCACTACTTTTATACAAAAATAGATTTGCTTAAAAAGTGAACCAATACCATAAATTTTAAACTTTTGTAAATGTCACTCGTTTGGTTTCACTATGGAGATTGCATTAAAGATCATTGATCTTTTCTTTAAAAAGCTTGACCCCAAAACGTATATTTATAGGTTCAAAATAGGCGATGTTACTCAAATATCAAATACCTATATGGCTATATCACACTATAAATATTACAAGTTGCGGTTGCATTAACATGTGAAGGTGGCCTCCAAAATGACATGTTCAAATTAATTGCATTTATGTAATTGCAACCATGTGAAGGTGGCCTCCTAAATGGCATGCTCAAATTGATTGCATTTATCTAATGAATTACGTTATAACTAACCTCAAAGCATACCGATCTATAATAAAGGGAAGTGTCGTGGCTACTAGTATAGTAGTATCTCAGATTCTCAGTTTTTGCATTTAGGTATTTAACGTTGTTGTCATTCGATCCACCCTTCCCCACCACTGGCTTTTCAATATGAGTTTTCGTTCACAACTAACTATAGCCACCAACCATTTATAGAGCTTGTTCATAAGCAAACTGGACCGAACCCATAGCTTACACCTGATCAACTTGGTTCATTTGCATCCTAATGACATGCCTGAATGGCTGGTTAACCATTAACTATAGCAATAAACTTGTGTAACAAGATCAAAAAAATTTATTTTATGATGGACCACAGATCAAGATATGTGTGTGGGCAAGACAATAATGGTTTTGTGTACGTTTCCATATTTCCAACACTATGTCATTTTCGGGCTACCTTAGTCTAAACCCACCTCGGATATTATATCACTATCTTATCTTGGTCCCAAAAACCCACCTTCAAGCTCTATTCTATGACCATAAAGATGACTCAATCGTCTAGCCAAATGAATCATAACTTGTGGTGCCCACGTTTAGTGGCCCCGGTATGTCAAGGATAAGTTAAACACCGTTCCAATGGGAGCTAAAAATGTTGTGATCAATGGACCATTTGAGGGAGACTGTACTAATAACTCACATGTTAGTATGGTCCCTTTGTAGCTTTTATACGATGTATAACTTCATTACATATATAAATTTTAATTTGATATATTAAATTGTCGGAGTAAATAATTTTTTAAGTAAGAAAAAGATACACTAGTTTCAATTTACTAGTCAAATATAAAAGTGGCCGCAATGAGTTGAGTCGAGCCTGTGTGTGTTTGAGCTTGAGCTCAAATAAAACAACACAAATTGGCTTAGCTTGAACTCGAACTCGAAGTTAAACGGGCCTAAAAGCAAGCCAACGAGTTAAGCCGAGCTTGGCTTGAGCTCAGCTTGATTAAAAATTTGAGCCGGCTCGACTTAAATCGTTTCAAATGAAGAATTTTTTATATAGCTTTATTCAAATTTTTGTTAAGCTAGCTACATACAATGAGCTTTTTAAACAATCCTACATATATCGTCCCTACATATATAGTTACGACATCCAAAACCAGTTAAAAATTACAACACTTGAATACTATTATATTGACACAAAATTTAATAGCAAAATGAAGACAAAAATTGTATTATGTTGAACTATTTTATTAAATGATTTAGGGACCCATGAGTTGATAGGACAAAGGAGTGAAACCTACAAAAATATTTTAATTATATATTTTATTGTCTTTAAAACAAAATTACAAACATGATATATGTTTTTAAACAGTTATCTCCTTAAATACCACTTCAATAAGTCCAAGTGAACCTATGATGTTAATTTATTTGATGAAATTACTTACCCACTTGTCAAATAGTTAACCGTGTCTATTAAATAGTTAGCCTTTTATGCAATATAAATATCATCTTAAAGTGTGAGAAAATACACGCCTCTTGTATATATTTTTACTATATTTTATTCCTCATATTATAGGGTTGTTTTATATTATTTATTTACAATATTTATATATATTTTTAGATTTTATATTTATCCGTTGTAAGAAAGTTAATAATATACTTAGATTTGATAATGAAAAGATTTCACAAATAAATGATATTTTATAATCCGGTTTAAAAGATATATAAGTTTGGTGATACCCATGACCCGCTTATTTTTTATTAGAAAATTGTTTCTTAATTATGAATAATATTTTAAAAAAACATATATTAATTTTTAGTATATCCCTATTATATAGGATTTTCATATCAAATATTCGGTAAGATTAATTTTTAATTTAATGAGATGTTATAACCCATTTAAGTAGGGGTGTTCTTCGGGTTATTTATTCGGGTTTCGTGTTGTCCGGGTCGGGTTGTTCGGGTTTGAGCTCAAAACAAACCGACCCAAGAACTGACCCAAATAAGTTCGGTTTGTTCGGGTTTCGGGTTAAACGGGTCGGGTTTCAGGTTTAACAAATTAAAAAATGTATCACTTTTAACAATATCATAAATTAAGAAAAAACCATATTCCAAGTCGTTATAAAACCATAATATGCAACCACATTCAACAATAACATATATTATTTAGCAAAATATGAAATTTATCATACAAGCATTCATTAGACGGAATAGAGTGTTGCAACTTATGGATCAATACTTGTGTAAATTGAAGAAACATGCTTAATGCATATTGGTTTAAATATTATATTACTTAAGTTTTTGAATTGAAGATACATTCTCAACATGCTTTATGGCAATTAATACATTGGGATCCAATGTGATAGATCCAATATTAATTGGAGTCTTGAGAACAGCCGAACAATAGTACATAAGGTCACTCTGTTACTTCACGGCTAAACTACCCTATAAAAATTAGGGTCACATACAACGATGTATTCTTCGGGTTATTCGGGTCAACCCGAATTTGGGTATTTCAACCCAAATACCGACTCGAATATTTTATCTCGGGTTCGGGTTAGGAGTTTAATCGATTCGGGTGAATTCCGGTCGGGTTATTCGGGTCTCAGGTAGCTTCGGTTTGGGTTTGTTATTCAGGAACGATTAAAAAACACACCCCCTACATTTAAGGACTATCTGGGTTTGGTGAGACACATACCCGTGAATTCGGTTCAAATGCATAGAAACCTCCATTTACAAACAATGCAATCTGATGGTTTGAGAAAATGTAGAAAGTAACCATAGAGCTTTTAAATGTTTCGTTTATATATATTATAGGTAAGTTATGCATCTCTTGTTGCTTCTTTTGATAATTCTCTCTAAATTTCCTAACTTATACTATTAATCTTGTGATAATTATAGTTACATTATAACACGTTCTTAGCACGAGTGTTCTTATACCTTAATCAAGAATATCAACAAAGCAAAAAGACATCCAACATAAGCAAGCAACAAAAATGGCAAACATTGCAAAAATTAAATTTTCGGCTCTTAACATTTATGGATAAAATTATATGCCATGAATATGTTAAAAAGCATCTCAAATCAATGTATCTTAAAATAATACAAGAGGAAAATGAATGCTCCGGGCAAGATAAAGTAAAAGCTTATGTCTTTCTTCACAATACTTTTGAGAAATGCAGCAATTTGAATGCTCAAATATTTGATGACAACGCCTTTTGTGAAAAGAATTACACAACAAATTTGATCATTAATTTATGCTTAACACTTTGAATTTGGGGGGTGGGGGGGGGGGGGTAAGTAAATGCGTACACATGTCTTTTATTCTATTTATTCTTGATGATATGACTTTGTGAGCAAAATGTTACTTAGGAAGTACTGTCAGAGAAAACTTTCTCTACTTTTTATGCATTGAATAAAAGTTGCAACAAAAATATCAATTGCAAAAGGAGTTAATGGCCATTTTTGTCCTTATGGTTTGCTACTTTCGACACTTAGTCCAAAGTTTTAAATTTTTTCAATTTAGTCCTCATAGTTTTAAATATTAGCCAATTACGTCCTATCCTTCTAACGGCATCCAGCTATGCCGTTAGTTTAAGGGTATTTTTGTCTTTCTCCTTTTTATTTTGAGTTAATGGTCATTTTAGTCCCTGTGGTTTGATACTTTTGCCACCTCTGTCCAAAATTTGAAAATTTGTCATTTTAATGTTCAGTTTAATTCAGTTTTATTTATTTTTTTCTATAACACTGAAGAGCATAATCCAAGCCCAAAACCATCGAGCAACCTCCAATAAAGGTACGCATTTACTATGTTGACAACAATAATCATACCCCCACGTATTTAGTTTCTAAACATTTCTTAAACTCTCCTCCATGGTAGAACTCAATGGTAAAGTGGTCAAGGTAATTCCCTAAAACCGAATTGTACATAAAAAACTAAAAATCGTTTTTTTGATTAATGTATTATTAGTTGATTTCGACCCAGATGCTGATTTCAACCTAGATTTTTGTTACGATATGTTAATCTCTAGACCCTAACTATTATGCAATCATCAATTAAACGATTTTTGGTTTTTTCGTGCAATTCGGTGTCAAGGAATTGCTTTGACCACTTTACCATTGAATTCCACAATGGGGGAGAGTTTAGGAACCGTCTAGAAACTAAATACGAGGGGAGAGAGTATGAATACTGTTGTTGACAGGATAAATGTGGACCTGTTTTGGTTGATGCTCGATGGTTTGGGCTTGGATTATGCTCTTTAGGGTTATAGAAAAAAAAACTAAATTAAATTGAAATTAAATTGATAAATTTTCAAACTTTGTAGCGAAGTGGCAAAAATATCAAACCACATGGACGAAAATGATCATTTACCTCAAAATAAAAAGAAGAAAGACCAAAATACCCTTAAACTAACAGCATAGTTGGATGTCGTTAGACGGATGAGACGTAATTGGTTAATATTTAAAACTATGAGGACTAAATTGACAAAATTTCAAACATTGGACTGAAGTGGCGAAAGTAGCAAACCACATGGACGAAAATGGCCATTAACTATTTAAAAAGATATATGATCTAAATTCATTTTTCCATGTGGCAGAGAAAAACAACGAGCTCTTAATGAAAAATCATCAAGCTCGTCTCACATAGCACTTCCGTAAACAAATGTCACACTGGTGATACTAAAAATTCTGGACGTAAATGGGGGCGAGTTGGTGACCATTTTGATGGTCGCATTCATCCTTTCAAAAGGAATAATAATTATAATTGAGGTAAAGAGCTAACGGTTATCACACTTTACAAAATTTCAATTCCAACTAACAAAATAAGTTTATATTGAGACCGGTACGCTCACATATGTGTAAGTGTACCAAGCATCTCTCAAGTGAAAAGAGAGACATCAAACATATGGATCTATTTGATAATGCAATGTTTAATACCTCAAATTTTTTAAGTGGCTCAGATTTTTGAAAGATATGTTATTAGATCTCAATAGTTATGTGTAATGTTTATGTAGTTATCCGTTTTCATATGTTTAATTATTTTTAATTAGTTTTCACTCCATACAATATATAATGAACGTCTTGTTAAAATTTTATAATGATTAATTTGTGATGTGTATGTATTTTCCTCCTCTTTATAATCCCGTTTAAATACGGTAAGGTTACCACCTACCGGCCATGACTTTTTGTCACAGGGTCGGTTTTTCAGTACTTGGATATCTCTTAACTTGATATTTTGATTATCGGTTTAGATCGTGTCCATCACATAATAAATTTGTAAACGAGATGGTTTTGTCACAAAAAGTTATTTATTTAAATCATAAACAAAACAAAAGTTGGTTAAGGAAGAATATGAGGATATCATGAATACTTGAATTGAATGAAGAACGGATATTTCTTCGTTCGATATTATCGGGTAACGGGAACTAACCAATTATACATAGCCTTTCTCTAAAACCTGATGCATTTCAATACGTTATATTTCTAAATAAAAAATATATATATTCATATCAAATTAGTGACATCGCGACAAACATAGTATTAAGGTTGTCACAAATAATGCTTTAGCATAGTAGTATATCACTATTCATGAATTTGTTATTGAAACTTATAAATACAATAGTTAGCCTAAATATTCATAACTTTGTTATTGAAACTTAAACAGGTGGAAAAAAATGCTTTTTGTTTATGTCCATTCATTTGTTTTTGGAGAACTGTTTACAATTAAAAGAATCCACTTACAATAAAATGCAAGTAAGCGAGCAACAAGTTACACCCCACCCCCTTTTTAATGGCAAAACCAATCCTTCTGAAAACAGAATTATCGTTCTTCGACGTCGTTAAGTTACTGTGCACGACCCGCTGAACTCTTTTTTAAAACGCAGCAGCATCGGGTGCAAGAGACCCATATGTATCAAAATGAAAAGGAATGAAGGCGTGTTGATTCTCCATTCACGCATTCTCGTGCTTAGCAATTTTTCCTGCTTCTGCCTTTAGCACGGCCTGTCTAGCAACAAACCCGGTGTCCCTAAGCCCGACAAGAGGGGAAACCCAAATAAGGTCCACACAAGAATGCTTCCTCCCGCCCATCCAAACACAAGAATGTCCGTTGGTCGGAGAGTAGACCTTCCTTCACACGGATCCGACAAGAAATTCATAGGAGCCTCTTTTCTTGCTGAGATTCCCGCCCGTTTTAACACATAACACATGCATTAAACAATAAATTATCACACATGCATCCTCCGTGATCATGTAACCCACTTTAGGACGATTTAACACTAAAACAACTACTAAAGAGATTCTTGTTACAGATGTTCGATCCTGTAAGAACCTAATAATGTGTGACACCCTCTAGTACCTAATAACCGGACAAATGAGCTGCAGATGGTGAAATATATGCTGAAGTGCTAGATGGATTCAGATACGTATGTAACGTTGTTGAAATCCGACAACCATCAAATCACTGAAGTTATAGGCGTCACAAATAATTCTCTAAATGTGAAGCAAATTCTTATTTCGGATTACTATTGACTTAGTAGTCTTTAACTCATGAATAAGTGAGCAACAGTTTGCCAAACAATGCCTCACTCAACTACTAACACACACAATGATTTTGGAAAAAAAAAAAATAGTTGTGGAAAACACACATGCAAATCCGATTTTAATCTTTAATTCATCAATTACCATATCAGTTAATTACCACTAAATAACCTAAAAATGATTAAATTGATCTAAGCTATATGTGACAAAGTACGAATCCATAAACCACAACAAACAACAATCAATCAATCATACCCAATGTAGTTCCACCAACAGCAAAGCTATAAGTAGGGTC
>NW_027498294.1:0-142329 GCF_021521415.1 Bidens hawaiensis | reverse complement strand
GTGGTGCTTTTATATATGATGTTAAATTACATTATTACAATTCAATTAATCGCAAGTTTCATTTCATAGCTTTGTAACTTTTATTATGTTATGCATTCTATACCTTTTATTCTCTTGTTCTATCATAAGTTCCATATTAAAAACTTTAATTCCATATTACAAACTTTAATCGTGTTTTTTTATTCAAATCATGCCATTGCTCCCAATCCAAGGCCAATTTTAATAGATTTATGTTTCGTGTGAGCATTATTTGTTGATCATAAACAATATTGATCATATTTATATGTTAAAACTTCATGAATTTGAAGTAATTTCCATTTTGAATGTCATTCAACACAATTAAACTCTTTTGATCTATTTATACCAAATGAAACACCTTTATATTGTTGTCCTATAAATTTAGCTTCATTTCTTCTCACCCCGCTTGCCAAAACTCAATTTACTAAAAATTATTTGTTATTCTCTCAATTTCTTGTTCTTGCTCAAGTTTGAATTCTAAAAGTCAAACCGTCAGGGATTCAAGTTTTTCTTCTTTTGACTTGTGATCAATCCTCGAATAAGTTTGTATTATTTTTAGCATGTTTTGTTCGTTTAGAACTTAATGCCGGGTTGGAAATAGTTTGACAACGGTGTTAGTTCATAAAAAATGAGCCCCACTCGCCTATGTTTAATTTTGGTCAAAGTTTTGATATTTTGTAAAAAACAATATGTTCAAGTCTTAATCAAAACATAACATTTTTTCCATGTCGGAAATGAACCTGATATAAGGTCGTGTTCGAGTCCGACCCAAATGAACCCCTCACTTTTTTTCTTATTTTATAGGCCCGTTTGAATTCTGGAAACGGACGAACCTATAAAACTTGACTAATACACATCGGAACCCAATTTACCAACTTGGAGCTTTAGCAGCAAAAACATAACCAAACTATTTTTAGTGAAAAATATATATTTTATTTCGAGACAAAAAAAAAAACTCCAAACTTTGAGCAAGAACCATCACCATCTTTATTTTCTTTCAACCTTGTGATCTTTGTTTTGAACCTAGAATTTATTTTCTAGGGCCACTCGCCGAACCAAACTCGTCCAATTAAGCTAGCTTACGTGTTTAATTTATCTTTCACTCGCGTAACTTCATCAAGTGAGTTTTCATAACCCCATTTTTCAACGTGTTACAAGTTGAACCGATGGCGCGCTAAGGACAAAAATCACTAGTCTACCTTAGGATATTTAAATAAAGAGTTTACTTGATAATTGATGATGTGTTTTATGTTTTTGATTTACGAACAATTGTGTACTTCCTGTCTTATGCCATCAAATAAATATAATTATTGCCACTTAAATAGTGTTACGACCTTATGGGAAATTTGTACGTACCATCCGGGCGTATTCCGCTTAAAGCCAGGGTGTTACATACAACTTGTCGATTCTTGATTATCTCGGTCTTTTTGATTTCTTGATTATCCTTAACCTATAAAAAGGTTTACATAAATACTTGGATCGTGTCTCTTGATCAAGTTGCAGACCACGTCGGCCTGGTTTTGTCGTTTCAAGCCTTGTTTATAGTTTCTGGTTCAGTTTATTGGTTCAAAACTAAATTTCAATCAATATATAAAAAATTGTCTTTTGATGACCCATATCAAAATTAGGTAGTTTGTATATATGTGATAGGTCGTCACAAATGAACTCTTTGACCCGTATCATAAATTCAGTTGTGGCGGACCATATAAAAAATGAGACGGCCCATCTCATCCTTCTATTTCACCCGTTAAGGGTAAAAATAATGTTGACATCTTTCCGACGTCTATTAAGTGTTCTATGACCTTGTGCATGTATGAAGTACTTGACATAACATTTGTTACTAATTTATACCAAGGTTCGATCGATAGTAGCTTGGATAATCATTTAAACATAATAACGAACTTTAAACGAGTACTAGGAATACTATACCTTACTTCCAGGCTTAATCATAGCCTGTGAAAAACTTGACACAACTACTAGACCTCTGGTATCTCTTGGTTAGAACCTCCGTTTGGTTAGAATACCTTCTTTGGTAGTTAAAATTGTTAAACCAACTAAGAACAAGGCTTAACTTTATCTAAGGTGTTTGTATGTGATTCAGATGTTATGTGAGTGTTAGGGCGTCCAAAACTTGATATTTATAGACCTAAGCGAGTTCATGAGTTTTCAATCACGTTCTGCCTTGTTTTAGTCGAGTTTTGACACCTCCTGATGATAGGGCAGTGAGATGGACCACCACAAAAGAAGACGGTCCTTTTTATCAGACCGTTATACTATTTTAGGGCGATGCGACACCCGTCACAAACTAAAACTTAATACCCATGTTACGTTTGATATAGGTTGTCTAATAACGAGACGGTCCGTCTCATCTGAAATTTTGAAAACTACAGATTAGATCTAGACTTTAGGTATGGAAGAATGACCAAATGCCCTTCAACTTTAAAATTTGGCAAAAATGGCACATAAGTTTTTGGGAATGTTACATCCTCCCCACTTTTAGAATAATATCGTCCTCGAGATTTACTGAAAAAAATGTGGATATTTCTTTTTCATCTATAACTCGAGTTCCCATGTAAACTCTGGACCTCGTCAGAGTTCCATCAAACGTTGACTAACTTGAGTCATTTTCGTTTGAGAAATTTGATCATACTATCCTCACCTTGAATCGGTTGTTCTCCAAATTTGAGATTATTGTTAATCTCAACATCTTTTAAAGGCATCGTAAGATATTCATCTGCCAAACACTTGCGTAGGTTTTACACATGAAATACATTATGCATGCCTTTCATATCTTCTGGTAGTTCTAAACGGTATACTACTGATCCAATTCTTTCAAGAATCTTGAAAAGTCCAACGAAGCTAGGACTCAAGTTCCCTTTCTTACCAAACTAAACTACACCTCTCCAAGGGGACACTTCTATTAATACCTTATCTCCTTCCATAAATTCTTCGGTTTACGACGTATATTTGCGTAACTTTTTTGCCTGTCTTGAATTGTCTTTAATCATTCCCTAATCTGTGTGTGTCACCTGGTCAGTTGTTTTCAGATCAATTTCAGGTCTCGAAAACTCAATATATTTAATTCAGGCCAACATACGGGCGTTCTACACTTTCGTCCATATAGTGCTTCAAATGGTGCCATAAGAATACTCGTGTGATAACTATTATGGTACGAGAATTCTGTTAGGGATAGATGAGTATCCCAACTACTTCCTAGGTCTATTACACAGGCAAAAAGAATGCCTTCCAAGGTTTGAATAGTTCTTTCACTTTTTCCATCAATTTGGGGATAATAGGCCGTACTTAAATTTAAGCGCGTACCCATAGATTTTGAAAAATTTTACAAAACTTAGACGTTAAACGACTATGAGAGAGCTTGATTATCCATGGAAAATGAATCACTTTGAGGTAAAATCTTTAAAGGGACGTTATTCAACATTCGAGGCGGTTTCACTTTCAGCACCAGCTTCCTCCAACCGGTATGTGGATCAATGTCATCCACATATTACCTCGTCGGCACTTGAGGCTTGAAAAACTTAAAACCACAATTTACCTGATGGATAAGATGACGATAGAACCAATCCACCAATTGATTATCACCACCGTTCATGAATGGTCTATACGCCAAAGTACAAACATCCCAACGTGCCATGGAAAGAAAATCGGTAATATGTCTGAAGTACTGCATACCATTCTCCCATTTCATGATACAAACCTTTAACTCAGGTTCGTACATCCACGAGACAATATCTCCTTTTACGTACTTCACAGATACAAACTTCTTCATTGCAAATAGTCTTCATTCTATTCATACCTCAAGGTCTCTATCCACTTGTTCATCTTCTTAGCATTATATTTGAATATATCATTAAAAGCTTGTCGAGTCTCAGGTTCTGGGACTTTCTCTTTACCTTTATTATTTTCCTATGCCTTTATCAAACACTCCTCAGATGCTTCGTAAAGTTAAGTTGTGAATAATTGAATCCCATCATTAAGTATTCCCAGATGGATTACTCGTATCAAATCTAGTTTCCTCAGTGTCTTTCCACTTCCACATCATTCTGCTTCTCCAACTCCTCAACATCTTATTTGTTTAAATTAATAAGAATGGCATCTGTTTCTTTAGTCAAACAGTGATCAACAAACTCGCATTCTTTAATATCATTTGCACTAACCATACTCATAACAACCGCTTCTTCGTTTACAAACAAAACCATCTTCACTTTCAAAGTGTTCACGTATTGAACACTAGTTTAATCATGATAGACAACCACCTCTTTCCCCCTTGACTCCCCCTCAGAAGGTACATGACCAGATGACAAATCACTTGGTTGCTGATCAAATTCGCTTGCTTCAGGATGCTTGTCATGATCCCAGTCCTTCATTTTCTTTTCCATGTCTTCTTTACACGTAAGCCGAAGGATCAATTCATCTTGTTTCTCAATCTCCCCCCTGAGAAACTACCAAGACTTTTAGCTTTATATTCTCTTTTTGTAACAACTGTAGCCCCCAGAACATCTGCCTATGATTAGACCTCATACATTCTTAAAAATTGGTGATCAACAACCATTTGATTCTCTTGTAAGTAGATCAGATTCATTAACTAAAACATCTGATGTTGCAACGGTAGATTATAAAAGTTAGGATGAATCAAGTACATTGGACCTTAAGGTCTGTTGAAATACATGAATGAGTAATCTAGCCTCTACATCTGTCTCGCATGTATGGCTGGACTTGTAGTAGGCAGAGTCTATTGTGTAAAAGATATTGGATATTGAACCAATTGAAGAACATATCTTGGAATCGTAGGAAATCTTGGATCAGAAGTAGTAGTCAAAGTTACTATAGGACCCGGAGGAGTTGAAACTATTGACATAGGCACAATAGTATCAGGATTGAACACTACAACCCTTGGAACTTGTGGTTGAGGCTCCTGAATAGATACACCCGAACCCCTCCTGGGTCGTGTAGGTTTAGGCTTATCAGTTGCAACAGCCTTAACCTTTGCTTTCCTTTTCCGTGTCGCAAAACCATAATCACCACCTTGACCAACATCATTACCATCACCACTATCACCCTCACCACCTTCACGTTCCGAATAAGAATCGTCGTGAGACCAATGATCATTAGGTAGAGCTTCATAAACGTCACTAGCCAGATGACCAATTAACCTCTTATACTTTGGTCTTGTACGTTCAGTCTGACCCCGATACACCTAAATTCTTCTCATAGTATGTGATCCAACTGAATACAATCAGCACGATTCTCCAGGCCTTTAATAAGATTAGGCTCCAAATGATTAATAATCGTTTTTAAGAAACGTGGGCACATCAGGAACTTGTGAGTGTTCGTGTTGCAATTCTCCTTAAGATGATAGAAATCCATCTCAAAAAAATTAAATGGCTTATTAAGCACCAAAGATACAAACGCAGATTGTAGCATAATCATGCGTCCATCAAATCCACCTCTTCGACCTCCAAATAATGAATCAGCACATGCAATAAATACTTGTACAACTCGTAGAGATGCGCCTTGTTGTACTGAGTCTTGTTCAAATCACCATTATACTTTACTCTTCTGAACAATCCTCGAATCGGTTCTTTATCAAATTCGTATACATAATCATCATTTTCTCCAAAACCTAATACTTTCCGAATTATATCAACATCAACGGTAATCTTCTTTCCTTGGACCTCGACAACAATATGATTCTCCCCTGCAATACATTGAGCTTTCTCCCAGAATGGCCTTATAATGTTGTAATGAATTGGGAGATTTGTTGAGATAGCTTGATATATTCTTTATCTTCTCAAGAACATAATCACATCACCGAACATAGCTCTCCCAAAGAATTTTGACCCAAGAAAGAACAAATGTTATGTTTTTTTGACAGCTATCCATTGATTACCAACATGTTCTTCTTCTTCTTGTGCTTGATGTGGCTCGGGATTATCAACTGGTTGTTCACCTTGTTGTCCTTGTATCACCAGAGCCTTTTGAATTACCGGCTACTCTTGTTCACCCTCGGGAACATTAACCTGTTGATTATCATTATATATGCACAAACGAACATATTAACATTCCGAATATTTTTGAAATCAACTAACAAGTCCTCATTCGCTATACAAAACATTATAACGTATGGAAACAAATCACATTCGTTAAGAAAGACTAACGAATGGACTCATTCGACAAAAACCACATGTGTATCACATTCGTTACGATTTTAAAATCCTCATTCACTAGACAACTAAAGAATGAGGGCATTCGTTACACAATGATAATGAATGAGATCTATTCGCTACACAATTAAAGAATGAAATATTAACAAATGGACACAAATCACAAATGAACGCATATTAAGTCAATAATGAATGTACTCATTGACTTGTAAGTCAAAGTCAAAACTAATTTGAACACACTAGTCAAACATGTATTTTTGAAAATCAATGAAGTCCCAATAACTAATCATTAACATCAAAACTTAGATCACTGTCATCAATACATCATTGATAACGATCGGAAATCATCCAAGTAGATTTTAATATCAAGTTTTAATGTCAATTAGTCTTATTACAGTCCATAAGGGTTTTACCGTCAAAAACCATAACAAATTAGTCCAAAACCTAAATTAAATCATCCCTGATAACTGATTATACCTTATTACAATAGCCGATGATGAACCAAATGATTAGAACACATGAAACAATTTCTGGAAATAATTTGCAAGAGCTTGGGTAGAGAGAGAGAGAATATCTAGGTGTACAGTACTGAGTCGAATGAACCACCATTCGTCATCTAGACGTTTATATACTCCCTAAAATGTTGCAAAATTCCCAGTACCATGAATGGCCCATTTTCTATAGAAATAGCGAATGGCCACTCATTCGTCACTCATTTGTTAAATTAATAATGAATGGGATTCTCATTCGTTATGGTTTTAGAGTTGTAGCGGAAGTGAATGACTATTATAACGAATGAAGCACATTCACTAAGGTTAACTAGCGAATGGCCACTCATTCGTTACAAATTCATAATGAATGAAGATCAACAATAACGAATGAATGATTTTACCATTCAAACCCTTTTAAAACCCTTAAATTACCCTTCAAGCTAATTTTATAAATAATGACTTAAATTCGCGGGTAAAACTCTTGATTAAGACCGTAAAATCCAAGATATCAACACATTTCCAATTTGTATGGCTCGGTAATATAAAATAAAGCCGAAAAGAATTATTTTTTAGATTTTAAGAATTTAAGATCAAACACATTTAAAATATTTTTGGTTTTTCAAAATTTTTGTCAAAACACAACAAAAATATTTTGTAACCTTTTCAAGTATTTAAACAAAAATAAAACAAAAATCAAACTATATAAACAATACATATTTTTGTGAGTTTGAGTAGGGAATCATATTGACCAAAACGCCTTCCACCACGGTTTTATGTTTTGGCTTTATTATAACTGGTGTTAAGTCAGTCATTGGTATTGTTGCCCACTTAAACCTCAATACAAAGTTTTCTGATTTTTTTGTGATATGTTTAAGTTTCATTTAAGGCAGAGAATATCAGGAACTATCAACCTCTAATCTTGATTCAGGCGTATATTGATTTTTTCCATGCCACCCCAACTTGACTTAAACCTTAAAATCAGCAGATCAAAATACTTGCATAACAATATACAATTTTTGATTATGAAGAATGATGTGGTGTAAGACACACATGCATTTAATAGTTTTTATGCTATTTTGTGCTTAAAAGTTAAGGAATATAACTTTTTCTTGCATGAAATTAAATTTTATTGTTTATTGTAGGTTCCATGGTTGAAGAGAGCGAAAAACAAGTTTAAGGAAGAAGAAATTAGCTCAAAAGGGATTCAAATGAAGCCGGTTTGCGTGTTTGAAGATAAGTGAGTCTATTAACGAAAAACCAGCCAAATGACCTGGCCACACCACGCGGCCACCTAGGCCTTGGAGGCCACATGGCGTGGCACCCAGGGGTGTTCCATGGCTGCCCAAATCCATCACCACGACTATTCTGTCCTATATGGACCTTGGTTCGACTAGAAATTAGGGTTTTTTCTTGTTTAACAAGTTTAACTTGTCTATATATATTTAATAAACCATATGAACCATTTTTAGACCTTCCCAGCCATCAAAGACCTGTTCTAGATGAAATACCAAGAAGGAGAAGCTGCCGGATCGGAGTTTCATCAACCGGTTGTCGGTTTTGCTTGTTTTAACGTTTGTGAGTTCGTTTTCGGGTTTTAGACATTCAAACCTTTTGTAATATGATTCTAATGAAAATTTTTATCAATTATAAATATTTCATCTACTATTCATTGATTATGATTGGCTAGATTGGTTAGAATCACCTAGGTTTGATGTTTAACAGTTAAAATTAACTAGTTTAGGGTGCTTAACAAGTGGTTGTTTGTTTTTCTATTGTAAACTTCACATTTTTTAATATTATTCCATGTACACCTGCTTCCCTATATGTATCTCAGGTTTCATGTGCCCCGTGTGGTTGATTATTGCATTAATTAGTTTTGTGTAGGCGTTAATTGCATGTTTCGGTTAATACTTTGTGTGTTGATTGATTGTGGTGGGCATATCATTAGAGTTTGTGTTTCCTGAGTCATTCAAGTCAGTGAGTTCACCACCTTTGAGTTGGACCAAGACCTTAGGTGTCGGCTTATCTTGCTGGTTTAGTTGATTTGGTTAGTCGTTGCGAGACCACGTGCGGTTTTCCAGCTGTTGATTAGGTAAGTTTGTAAGTTGAGTTATTTTATCCTTAGTATTGAATTACCTCTCTTCTCCTAGGTTTGTAATTAGCTCGAGCCTTAGTGAGATCTGTAAATTAGACATGGACTAAGTGATGAGTTATTAGGGTACGTAGATTAACAACCATGAATTAAAAGATATTTAGACGTCGTTAGGGTTTTCTGGTAGAACTAACCGTAGGGACCAGTTGCCTCGACCTCACCTATGTTAGCCCATCTTTAGAACCTTGGTTTCAACCACATGTTAGCACCCTTGTCATCTTACGACCGTTAAGTCATCCTACCTAGGTGATTCGTTTTCTGTTATCGTTAGTTCCGTTAAGTTTCACCGTTAGTTATGTTAAGTTAGTTTAATTAATTAAGATAAATAATTATATTATTTAGGAAAGAATTAGATTAGGGTTAATTATCTGAGCCGTTCTTACGTGTCTTTGTGTTCGACTTCCGGACTTCCATTAGACTGTGTTGCTATGCGACCGGTACACTTGCCGCTTGTGTAAAGCTTAGTTAGGATTGTTTGGTTTTATAAATTTTAGACTTAACGTTGAATTGCGAGAATTAGTAATTTATATTTATATATAGCTTTTCACACATCAAAGAATTAGCTAAGAAGATCAAGGATATTGCTGTCCGCCTAAACCTAAACATGCAAGTCTACTAGAAAGCCATATTTTAAGAGTCTTTTTTATAATAGCTTACTAGCAAATAATCCCCATTACAAGACATACCCCCAGTTATCAAGCAACACCCCAAGGTCCATTCCCATGGATGAGTATGCATGGATTCATCTGTATGTCTTACATAAATCGTGTCCCTTGTGGTCCATTTCTTAATGGTTATAAGACGAGAGCAAGGGGACCGTGTATGACTCACAACATGGTTTGATCAAGCCAGTAGTAAATTTGTACTTTGAAGTATGATGTGATCAATATTAATGACTTATTTGGTAGATAAAATGCGGGTTCACTTTTTGAGCAAATTAATATTCACCGAAGTGAATACCCAGATGATAAACCACATAAAGACCCAATGGTGTCCGAACCACCCTCAAGCATCCCATCAATACAAGATTTAAGATCATAAAACCATATACCATTAAAGTGTTAACCATTAAACTAGGAGCAATAAATTTTTTAGTTTTAAAAGTAGTCTAGTATACTTACAAGTTAGGCCTATCCAAGAATCATATGATAACCAATTTTCATTTTCATAAACTTAATTTCTTGGTGATCTAACATAAAAAAGGCTTGAGTATGACATGTTATTACATTTTTGCCTTCATTACCAAGATTTTGCTAGAGACTAACACCTTTTTCAATTTGGCAATTTTGGTTTATATCACATACTTTTCCTTACTTGTTTGTTTTAAGGCCTACCAACACACTGATATAGTTATGCACATGGCCTTTTTCGCTTACTTTTTACCGGATAAGGACATAGATGATATATGTACTATCATTTTCCTTTTATGTTTTAAAAATTCATTTTGAGTAGCATTTTTCAGTGTTTATTGCTTTTCCCATATTTGAATGTTTTTGGATTTTGTATTTTTAACAGAAAATCACAATATTTTTGTATTTTTCTCATATATTATCCCAAAAAAAATGAAAGAAAACAAAAGAAAATTGTACAAAGAAATAAAACTGCTTAACCAAGCTTTTGAAAGATTTGACATCCTGCCGTGGTAGACTTGAAGTTAATCTTGCATTCCCATAATCTGAATCTGTATAAGCAGTAAGTTCAAAACTATTATCCTTGGGATACCATAACCCGATGTTAGGATTACCCCTCAAATAGTGGAAAGTATATTTTACAGCCGCCAGATGAGTCACTCGGGGACTCGATTGATACATAGAACACAAAAAAACATCAACTATAATATTAGACCGAGCTGCAGTGAAATACATTAATGAACTGTTGATACACGAAATGTGTTTTACTTTCGTCTTGTTAAAGGTCGGTAGATAATAGTATAAAAACGTAGAAACGAGTTTTGCAAAGAACATGCGCAGCGGATATGAACAAGATAAGTGCATATGTCATCAATGATTCGTATATCATATACGTTATGGGTTATTGGGGCGTATATGTTATTCACGTATATGTAACATATACGGCCTCTATCTTTGTTCAAGTATATGTATGTGATGGTATATGCATTTTCAGGTTGCCACATACTGATACATTGTCCTGTGGCTGTATATACATTAGCGAACATATACGTGATATTTTCTTGGACAAATACATTGATGATATTGCCTTTTACACTGCATAGGTTATACGCTACTTGTGCATGGGGCTTATACGCTGAATTCATACATGGCTATGATGTGTTAGTATAAATAGTTTGTTAGTTAGTTTCATTTGTAAGCTTCTGGATCATTTTTCTTATATTGTTATATTTTCTGATCCAGTCAAGCTCGTGTACGTATTTGTAATATCTTGTATCGAGTCACTAATATTTAATAAACTTTGGCTTAAACGAGTATATTCTATCGTGTTTTTCATCTTGTACCGATTTCCGCTCGATACATTAAAGAGTAGATCGAACGTCAACGTCAACACATGATCCCGATCATGAACTTTTAATTGGTATCAGAGTCACGTGTCTCTGATTCTACTTGAGAAACTCAATGTTTACCTCGTTTTTGTCATTTTTGATGCTTTCGTGTCGTTGTTAACCAAAGCTTGATGATGTCATATCAATAGAGGTTGAAGCTTATAAGTCATATATGTTGATACCTTATCTTCACATGAGATATTTCAAACGTCTATCATTCATATATAAGTAAGTACATGTCGTATTCGTTATTTGGTTCTACATACTTATATGATCGAATAAGAGATTCGACATATACGAGCGCACATGTTAAAGAGAACATAGATGGAAATGTTACGTATACGCTGTCGTTATTTGCATATTGATGATTCAACGATAAGTGTTGGAGATAGGAACTTGAAATTCGAGGACTGGAATGCGATAGTCGTGAACAATGAAGGTTTTAAGAGTCATTCATGGAGGTTTTAAAGATCTTATCTTTGCCGTGGGAAGTATTCAACGTTATATCTGTTTGGAAAAGCTTAAACATTTATAGATCTTTTGATATTACAACCGAAGTTTTAACCAATATAATCACGGAAGGTTCTAGAACGTCAAGCGTTTAAGGGTACAAGACAGAGAAAAATCTGAGGGGGAGTCTGTTGATACATGAAACGTCTTTTACTTTCGTCTTGTTAAAGGTTGGTTGATAGTAGTATTAAAACATAGAAACGGGTTTTGCAAAGAACATGCGCAGCGGATATGAACATGATAAACTCATAAGTCATAAATGATTCGTATATCATATACGTTATGGGTTATTGAGGCGTATATGTTATTCACGTATATGTAACATATACGACCTGTATCTTTGTTCAAGTATATGCATGTGATGGTATATGCATTTTCAGGTTGCCACATACTGATACATTATCTTGTGGTCGCATATAAATTGGTGAACATATACGTGATATTTGCTTGGACATATACGTTGATGATATTTACCTTTACACTACATAGGTTATACGCTACTTGTGCATGGGACTTATACGCTGAATTCATACATGGCTATGATGTGTTAGTATAAATAGTTTGTTAGTTAGTTTCATTTGTAAGCTTCTGGATCATTTTTCTCTTATTGTTATATTTACTGATCCACTCAAGCTAGTGTATGTATTTGTAATATCTTGTATTGAGTCACTACCATTTAATAAAATTTGGGCTTAAACGAGTATATTCTATCGTGTTTTTCATCTTGTACCGATTTCCGCTCGATACATTAAAGAGTAGATCGAACGTAAACGTCAACACATGATCCCGATCATGAACTTTTAATTAATCAATCATCGCACAATAAAGTTTCTGATTGATGGATCCTCCAATTCGTCCGGTGAAAAATTGTGACCCACGGAAAGAGGAGTTGAGGGGACTTTTCCGGCAGTAATCCTGAATGGGCTCAAGACGTCATTCACTTACTTAGTCTGATGAAGAAAGATACCAGAATCAGACTGATGAACCTGCAACCCCAAAAAGAAGTTCATCTCTCCCATCGAGCTCATCTCAAATTTAGACTGCATTGTCTTCTCAAATTTCCTACATAAGTTGTCGTTTATAGATCCAAAAATGATACCATCAACATAAATATGAACTTCCACAGTCTTGTAGTCACTATCAATTAGATGGTCAGCCAACGTGTTGTACCAAGATCTCAAGGCTTGGTGAAGACCATAAAAAGCCTTGTTCAAACGATAAACACGCTCAGGATAGTCAGGATATTCAAAACCAGGAGGTTGCTTCACATACACCTCTTCGTGAATTTCTCCGTTCAAAAACGAACTCTTAACGTCCATTTGATATACCTTGAAATTCATGAAAGCTACAAAGGATAAGAATATTCGTATAGCCTCTAGTCGTGCAACTAATTCATACACTTCAGTGTTATCTATGCCTTCTTGTTGATTGAATCCTTGGACTACCAATCTTGCCTTATTACGCATGATTACCCCACGATCATCTTTCTTACATTTAAATACCCATTTTGTCGGGATCACCTTATTCACCCAAGCCAGTTTATGAATGAGATTTCAAACACCTAGTCGATATAAATTATTTCAAATCTTCGTGCATTGCCACTACCTATGACGGTTCTTGAAGTGCCATTGAAACACTCGTCGGTTTGATTTTGGATAAAAAAACAAGTGTTTTTGGTGATACTCATGATTCCTGATGAATACATATCAGCATAAGCACTCAATAAATGATCATAAATGACGTTGGAAACCTTTTATGTTGTCCTGGGGATAATATGAATGAATCCGAAGAGTCGGATACTCAGGAATTTCAACATTGTCTTGTAATTGGTGGCATTTTCTTCAGCCACTTCAAAATTCAAATATTGGGAAGATTATCTAGAATTTAACTCAATGTCTTCATGCGTTTCTACAAATGATTCAGAAGTAGAATCTTCAAAGTCGGCATCATCAGATGAAACAAAAACATCATCTGACACAACTGGTTGATCATGTACAACATGATTTTGATAAGTAGAAGATTTTGGAACAAATAGAATCTCTTCTTCAATATAAGCATATCTTCATTGTGTACATCAACCGAGGGAGAGAAAAAATCAAATAGACCATCATAAACAAACATCCAATCTAGTCCATTTCCAGTAGGTGGTGTGGTGTATGTTTGAAAATCTACATGGTACCATTCTTCAACACACCCAGAAGAGAGATTAAATACCGGTTTCTTAGGTGACGCATACCCAAGAAAGTAACCTTCTATAGACTTCTCTTCAACTTTACTGCATCTTTTTTCAACATAGTACAATGACACCCGAATGGCTTAAGAAATTGAAGGTTCGGCTTATGTTTATTAAGCAACTCATAACTTGTCTTTTTCAGCCTCTTCATCGATGAGAACATGCTAGTGCAAAATGTCTAATGCTAGGTCTTGTATAGTTAAAACAAGCTGAACTGTTAGATATGTTGTTAATGGGCATAAAAGTATATACCAACGTATAAGTCTTATACGGCGTATAAGTCTTATACGCTGGGGAACATATATGGATTATAGAACTACTAGTATACATAGCTTGATCATTGTCATATTTTGTAATTCTGAGTTATCTTTGGTATAATTGCTTATCACTTGTACTGAAATTGTTATATGAATATAGTGATAATTATAGTGAGTTGACATGTGTTTAGTTCCTTGGTTATGTGTTTCGGCCATTTAGCATAGTATAGTAAACGAAACGTTTTTGATCTCTATCATATTGTATCTACACGTATATGATGACGTTTATGATCCTGCTCCCGGTCTTTCAAGTGGTATCAAAGCTTATGGCTCGTGTTTACTACTGAATTGAACACATCAACTCGTTTCAATTTAAAGATTTGAAGATTTACAAGTCAAGGTTTTTCAACAATACTTATTCTTCAATCAGTCACTTAATTATGGATCAAAATCAAATTCATCTCAGATTCATGTTTGTATCTACCTAAGGATCATTTCAGCAAGGGTTATTCATCAATTTCAATCAGATTCAACAAGTTACAGATTATTATCTGTGAACAGTGGCCGCAACGTATAAGTTGTTTCATCTACGTATAAGTTCATCTGCCGTATAAGCTGTTATAAGTATAAGATGGTCTCCGTATAAGCATTTCTTTCGTATAAGTGTTCTCAGTATAAGCTGTTATACGTATAAGATTGTTTCCCATATAAGTGTTTCCTTCGTATAAGCTCAGCTGATCGGTATATGTCATCATCTTTGACCGTATAAGTGTACTCAACGTATATGTCAAGTAAACAACGTATAAGACATACACGCCCTTAATACTTATACGTTTGGATTACTTACACGTTCTTATACATGTACGCTGTAATTGCTGATTTTCTCGTTTTACGTGTAATTATGGAGGAAATGAATGCTTTCATGTCACAACCTTCGGGAATACTTCAGAACATCAATCTAGAGAATGAGATGGGCACGTCTACTAAGCCACCAAAGCTTTTGAGAATGGAGGATTATTCGAGTTGGGCGGATAAGTTTGAGACGTATGTGCAAGCCATTAATTACGATGCATGGGAAGCGGTTGAAGTGGAATATATCATTCCATGTAACAAGAACGGTACTAGATATCGTTTATCCCAAGTAGCCGAGGGTGATAGAGCAAGATTTCTCCGTGAAAAGAAAATGATGAATCTTTTTCAATAATACATTAAGTCCAAGAATTTCCAACTGTTACAGCACAATGGCTCGTGTCACTCGATTTGGGAAGATTTACTTAACAAGGATATAAGGAATTCAGATATGAGGAAGTCTAAAATCGCTCTGTTGAATAAGGAATTTTATATCTTCACCATGGTCAAAGGAGAATCAATGGCACAATTAATAGGGAGGTACTGTCATCTGTTTAATGAAATGAAGAGATTCGGCATTGATAAGAAAGAGTATGAGTATAGATAAGCTTGCTTATTCTCTATCCGAAGAATGGGAGATATTCATTATGATTCAACAGTTAAACCCGATTGCATACGCTAGATTGACTCTAGCTCGATTCATTGAAAAATTGGAAGCACAAGAGCTCAAAGTCCGCAAGAAGCAGAAAATGAAGAGTGAGAGAACCCGCCATGGATCTAGCCGCGTCGATACATCGATTATACAATACGAACATAAATACTTTAAATACGGTTTATTGATAGATAATGGATCAATTACATAATAAGTTATGGAGAGGATAAATAATAGATCTAGGACCTCACAACTCTCATATGTGTGATCTCACTTAATTATGAGCATGGAACTACCTATTTATAGGCCACATGCTCCATTCGTTAAGTTAACTCTAATTCGTTATGCCTCCATAAAGAATTAGACTCCATTTGTCAACATTCCATGACGAATGGTAATAACTTAATGAACTAGCCCTCATTCGTTATGCTTCCATAACGAATGGACTTATACATTAACGAACTAGCCTAGATCACTAACGAATGGACCTCATTTGCTATACAAATCATAGCGAATGGGCCATTTACAATAAATATTTAATCTAGACTATCTATAATTTATTCGATCGCTAAGGACACCAAAACCATGCACTAACAGACACCCCCTTTTCCGTAGCTATCGTATACTTTAACCTTGAATACTTTAACTGCAAATCACTAGTCACAAAACCGTGCACTAATAGACACCCCCTTGACTGATGATTTTCGGGCTTGTGCAGACAGACAATCTTTAAATCTTTTCAGCAAACCAACAACTTGTAGCCTCTCATATCAGATCACCCCCTCAAAGTGAGCAACTCTTGGAGATCATCCCGATCATCCATTGGCGTATGATATGGTTCAATATTTCAACAATCAGCAACAAGTCATCAGCTATCCATCAGCACTGGTAAAGAAAACATATCTTTACGTTTAACGTCGTCACACATCTTCATGAACAACTCGATCATTCAACATCTTTCACTTCGGTTTTTCACTCTTTTGATAACGTTTATCCCAAATAACTCTTTGAAGCTCTTCCACATCTCGTTCACAAAGATGCATTAATGTTTGGGCATATGATTCAGAGTTCCAACCTCCATTAATAAACCCCAAATGATCAAATTCTTCAATCTAATGATAAGACTCGTATATTCTTCAATAAGATCAACCCATTCGAGAATCGTTCCCCTCAACAGAAGTAATCCGCCATTTACTCGTAGCCAACATAATCAGGATCAAAGTCCCTCAAAAAGAAGTACACAGACAGACACTCGTATCCCACATAGTCAGGTTTCAATCTTTGAACAAATCAATTACCAATCGAAGAACACTTGCAGTCTTGAACTCAGTCAAACGTAGCTTTGTAGTCATGAATTACCACCCGAATTGCAGTAATTTTTCAAGAAACCTTACAAACGTAGGAAGATGTAAGCTATATAAACTCAAATGAAATTGTTATCTCCCCCTTTTCTTGACAAATTCGTCAAGGTCTTAAATAATATTCAAGGTTCACAAACAAACACACTCCTCCTTAAATTACACGAGATCTCTCCCTCGGCCAATTGACACGCGTACAAATTCGGCCAGAAAATACATTACCAAAAGTTGCATGAAGAGTCCCCAATACATTAGGAACATCCCAGTTCGATTAAGAATTTTTTGTTTTCTCGATTTTCCCGCCAAAAATTCATCGAAAATTTTCGAAAAATAATATTTTCGCCAAAATTTTCTAGAATGAAATCTCTATCACGAGAAGTATTCAGGAAAAATTTCGCGCTAGAAAAGTTTTCCCGCCAAATAACTTCCAATTTATTATACACTAACACTTCCAATTCGTTAACTTAGTTCGTGCTCTCCAATTTGTTAACTTAATTATACAATACTAACACTTCCAATTCGAAAACCCGCCATGGATCTAGCCGCGTCGACTCATCGATTATACAATACGAACATGAATACTTTAAATACGGTTTATTGATAAATAATGGATAAATTACATAATAAGTTCTGGAGAGGATAAATAATAGATCTAGGACCTCACACCTCTCATATGTGTGATCTCACTTAATTATGAGGATGGAACCACCTATTTATAGGCCACATGCTGCATTCGTTAAGTTAACTCTAATTCGTTATGCCTCCATAACGAATTAGACTCCATTCGTCAACATTCCATGACGAATGGTAATAACTTAACGAACTAGCCCTCATTTGTTATGCTTCTATAACGAATGGACTTATACATTAACGAACTCGCCTAGATCACTAACGAATGGACCTCATTCGCTATAAAAACCATAGTGAATGGGCCATTTACAATAAATATTCAATCTAGACTATCTATAATTTATTCGATCGCTACGGACTCCAAAACCGTACACTAACAAAGTGTATTGCGGTAACTCAAGACATCGGGTTATACTTCAATTCATCACAATCTGTGGGGGCTCCTAACCCGAAAATCCAATCTTCTTTTGTCACTAATAGTAGATGTGGTGGTCGTTCACAACTAAGTCAATTTCAACCAACCAACATACAACATTACTCAAGCACATACACTGGAACCAATTCTTCTTCTGATCTATCCTCAAAACCCACGAGTCCATCATCCGATGTTATGCTTTGCAACATAGCTGTTAACATCAATAACATCAATGGACTTCTTGTTGAGAATGTTCAAGAACATATGGCTTTTCTAGGATCCGTCCTCAAGTCATATGAAAGTTTTATTGCGGGTCAAATTGGAAACTATAACATGAAAAAGGAGGATTATGATCAAATCGATCCAGAAGAGATGAAGATGTTTAATATTCATTGGCGCATGGCTAGTGTTGTCAGAAGAGCTCAAAGATTTAGGGAAATTACCGGAAAGAATTGTCTTGATCGTACAACTTCAAAACTGGGATTTGACAAGTCAAAGGTTCGATGTTTTCGATGCAAGGATAAAGGGAATTTCAAGAGGAAATGCACGAACCCAGAAGTTGGAGAAACTAGTCCTAATCCTTTTGGTAGGGACTACAATAGGCAGGCCATTTATCCTAAAAGCTCTCCTGCACCAGCTGAATCATCAAAGAAACCCGAGGCCTCGTCATCAAAAGCTTTTCACGCACAACTGGATGAAGGTTTCAATTGGAACTCTATCATTCATAGGGAAAATGTTGCTGAGGTAATTGTTGAGGATCAAAAAGCTGGAGAACAAGTAAATTTTGTGAATGCAGGTGAAGCCATGGAAGATGCTGCTGTAAAAGATCAGGTCAAAGTAGTTGATTTCATTGATGCCGAAAAGACTGAGTTTGATGGAATTTGTGATGATCTAGAGGAGAACAACACTAAGAAAATGACAAGTGATCCTGAGAAGACAGAATCTCCAAAGAGTTTTGTTCGATTCCAAAAGGAATTTTTTAAATCATTTTTGCCACCTGATGTGTTTGAAAGTTTTATAGGTTGGTTTAATGGAGAGGAAGTGCCTCATTGAAAGATAGATTTTGGAGTTGATGAAGAAGGTGAGTCTGAGACAGTTGATGAAATTCAAGCAACTGTAAAGATTGCGGAAATGGGTGATGCAACTGTGCCAGCTGAAGATGTTCTAGCGACAGTTGATAAAGTGGGTAATGAAGATGTTGAAGAAGAGTCCACTAATCATGCTTACATGGTTGGGCAGAGGCTTTCAAGGTCCAATGACTCATGTTGGATTATGGATAACGGAGCCTCTCGACATATGACTGGAACTATCCATTACTGAAGAATGTCAAATCTATTTTGGGAGGATATGCGGGGTTTGCAAGAAATCAAGGAAGTCAGATTGTTGGTGAGGGTACTTTGTCAAATGGGAAGGTGATGTTTGAAAATGTGAACTACATCACTGAGTTGGAGAATAATTTGTTGAGTATATCGCAAATCTGTGACAAAGGCTTTTCTACTCACTTTTTCAGTCAAGAATGTTTGATTCTGAAGCCAGGATTCAAGACACCGGATAAATGGGTTCTGATGAAGGCACCACGAGAGAATGATCTTTATGTTCTAAATATGGGTGTAGCATCTTATACTCAAGGCACTGTTCAGTGCTTTGTCGCCAAGGCATCAGAAAAGAAATCGGTGTTATGGCATCGACGGATGGGTCACATCAACATTCATAAGATGTACTATCTTGTTCACAACCAACTTGTTGAAAGGGTAAACGTCAAAGGTTTTCATTTGAGTACCGATTGTTTGAGTTGTAAGAAGGGAAAACAAAAGAAGAAGTCTCACCCAGTGAAGTCTTTCAATTCAATCAGCTTACCTTTTGAAAGGCTACACATGGATTTATTTGGTCCCGTGAATGTCAAAAGTATCACCGGGGAACTTTATTGCTTGGTGGTTACTGATGATTACTCACGCTTCTCGTGGGTGATGTTTCTTGAGTCAAAAGATGAAACCTTCGACAAGTTAATGATCCTATTCAAGAAACTCGAGATGTTATATAATCTTCCGATAAATAGAATCATAAGCGAAAATGGTACCGAGTTTAGTAACAACCGAATGCTTCAGTACTATGATGGGCGTGATATTCTGCATGAATTAAGTGCTCCTCGTACTCCACAACAGAATGGAGTTGCCGAATGAAAGAATAGGACTTTGATTGAGAAAGCAAGGGCTATGTTGGCTGACTCTAAACTACCAGTTAACTTTTGACCAGAAGATGTTGCCTTGGCTTGTTATACTCTCAACCGCGTTCTAAGGGTAAAGAAGTACGGCAAAATTTGTTTCGAGTTACTTAATTGATGAAAACCCAACTTGAAGTGGCTTGAACCATTTGGATCACAATGTACCATTCTTGATCCTAATGGTAAATTTGGTGCTAAGTCTGTGGAGGGATTATTTGTTGGTTATGCTAGTCCATCACTACGAGTATTCTTACCTAGCATTAACCGGATTGTGCAAGTTCAACATGTTGATTGTCAACGTTATGCTACTCCAATTCAAGGAAAGGGCGATTTGTGGATGTTTGATTATGAAAGCTTGGGGAGTTGTTTCTCATTTCCTGAGGAGGAAATCATTGATGAAAATGGCCACACTGTTATTTCAACAACATTTCGGTGAAGGAAATAGTGAAGAAAATACAACACAAGAAGTTCCACTCTTTACTGATGACCCAACACCAGATGTTGATAATCCATTTGAAGATACACCTGCTACACCATCCTTTGATAATGATGGTGAAGATCATGATAATGTGATTGAATATTTGGTTCAACCAACACCTATTTCTGATGAAGTGGTTGGAGAAGAAAATGTCAAAAATCTTTCAACTGATGTGGTGTTTCCTGATGAAGTTATTCTTTGAACATTGTCTTATCACCCTGAAGAGAACATAATTGGTGAACTTAATACTGGAGTACAAACTCAAAGTCAAATCGACCAGAGTCTTCGTTTTTACTATTCACAAGTCACTCCTCTTAAAAATTTCTATGTTTTATCTCGCAAATCGAACCGAAGACCTAGAAACAAGCATTATTAGAAGAAAGCTGGGTCAATGAGATGCAAGAAGAGTTATTACAGTTTGAGAAACTTGTATGGAAACTTGTTGATCTACCCGATGACAAAAGATGTATAAATACTAAATGGGTTTTCAAGTGTAAAAGAGACGAAAATGGAATCATTGTCAGAATCAAAGCTCGATTGGCGGTTCTTGGATTTATTCAAAGGGAAGGAATCGACTAGAATGAAGTCTATGCTCCCGTGGCTAGACTTGAAGCAATCAGAATTTTCATAGCTTTTGCATCTTGGAAGGGATTCAAGGTTTATCCGCTAGATATGAAGTCTACTTTCCTTAATGTAAAATTGGGTGAAGAAGTCTGTAGGAAAACCACTGGGGTTTCTCGATCCGATCCACAAAGACAAGGTGTACGTGCTCGACAAAGCTTTTTATAGATTACATAAATCCCCGAGAGCTTGGTATGAAACATTGTCTCAACATCTGTTAGACAATAGCTTTGTTCGTGGCACCGTCGATTGTACACTCTTCACAAAGGGAGTAGATGGTCATTTACTGATAGTCCAGGTGTACGTTGATGATATCATCTTTGGGTCGACAAACGGTATTCTGTGCAAGGAATTTGAGGAAGTAATGAAATCAAAGTTTGAGATGAGCGCTATGGGAGAATCGAAGTTTTTCTTGGGTTTGCAAGTCGAACAGATGTTTGATGGTATCTTTATTCACCAGACGAAGTATGTTAAAGATATCCAAGAGAAGTTCAATATGGCTGACTCAACGCCGATCAGCACTCCTATGCCTCTTAATCATGGAATTGGTCTTGATCCCACCAAGGAGAAGGTTGACGAAACACTTTACCGTTCTATGATCAGGTCTCTCATGTATCTCACTGCATCAAGGCCAGACATCATGTATCCTACATCTTTGTGAGCCCGATATCAATCCAATCCAAAAGTCTCTCACTTGACGTTAATGAAGCGGATACTTCGGTATCTAAAGGGATGTCCAGGGTCCGTCTTTGGTATCCAAGAGACGATGTTTTTAAGCTGAGAGCTTATTCTGATTCGGATTATGGAAGTTGCAAGCTGATTGCTAAATCTACCACCGCCGTTGTCAATTTTTTGGTTGTAGGTTGGTGACATGGTAGTGTAAGAAGCATATGACTGTATCACTCTCTACATGTGAAGCTGAGTATGTGGTTGCATCCAGTTGCTGTTCTCAGGTTTTATGGATACAACAGCAGATGCGCGATTACGGTTTGAAATTTCTTATTACTCCCGTATTTGTAGATAACACTGCTGCTATCTCCATAACAAAAAATCCGGTAAATAACTCTAAAACTAAACATATTGATATACGGTATCACTTCATTCGTGATTGCTACAAAAAGAAGTTGATAACCATAGACAGAATTCACACCGACGAATAAAAAGTCGATTTTTTACTAAAGCTTTCAATAAAGACAGATTTTCTTATTTGTTGGGGCTTAATGGTGTTAAGAATTTGGGAGGTGGGAAAGAGAGTGATCCCGAGGTTATGGATTCTGACCTTGAGTAACCATTCATTAAGGTCATGTTTCTTTGTATATATTCTATCAAAATTATAAATAGTTTTTGGTTTTAGGGGGAGAAATGGTTTAGGAAAATACAAAAACATTTAAAAATCTTTAACATTTGAAAAAGCATAAAATCCAAAAACATTGAAAAAGCAAGTAATATACAAAAACAATAGAAAATGATCCTCAAAATGGGTTTTGAAGCATAAAAGAAAAATGATAGTACATTGATCATCTTATTCCAAGTACCAGTAAAACGAAGTATAAAAGTCTATTGTTTAATGTTCGGTGCATTGGTAGGCTTTTAAAAAACAAGTAAGGGAATAAGTGATATAAACCTAACTAGCGAAATGAAAGACGAGTTACAATTCTAGCAAAATTCTTTGTAATGAAGACATAAATGTAATAGCCTGTCATACTCAAGCCTTATGTTTCAGTAGATCACCAAAAATAAAGTGTTAATAAAAGTGTTTTAAGCATATAGTATATAATCTACACTTCAACATTGTATGGTTTTATGGCCTTAAATCCTGTATTGATGTGATGCTTTAGGTTTCTGGAACCATTGGGTCTTTATGCGTTTTATCATCTGGGTATTTATTTCGGTGAATATTTAAAGATGTGCTCAAAGAGCAACCCTGAAAAGTCATTAAACATGATCAATTTGTACTTTGTACAACCTACACTACTGACTTGATCGAACACGCTTTTAATCATACATTGTTCCTCCCTTGTGCGCATCTTAATACCAATAAGAAACATACCCTAGGGGATATAATGTCTGCAAGCCGACAAATGAAATTGTGCATACTCATCCATGATAAAGGAAACTTAGGGTATTGCTTGATAACATGGGTATGCTTTGTTGTGGAAAATTATTACTATGATTGATAAATAAAAATTTTAAATGTTTTGATCTGCCGGTTCTAAGGTTTAAGTCAAGTTGGGTGACATGGTAAAAATCAAATTAAGCATGAATAAATATTAGAATCTGATCACTATCTGATATTGTGTGCTTAATTGAACCTTAGTTGTATCACTGATTGCTCTGAATCTTTTGTGTAAGAGTTTAAGTGGACAACAATACCAATGACTAGCTTAACATCAGACATAATAAAGCTGAAATATAAAACCGCAATGGAAGAACATATAGATCAATATGATTCATTGCTTAACTCACAGATATATGTTTCTTAATGTTCTTATATTAGTGTTTGTAAATAGTTTTATTTTGAAAAAAATTTGTTTTGATTACAACTTTCATTTATAAACCAAAAAGATTTTACATTTCTGTATTATTTTCGATTTTGGTGAATGGTTAATCAGGTTTGGATATCTGAGAATCTGAATCGAGTGGTTGTTTTTGGCGAAAAATTTCAAAATTGGAATTAAATTTCAAGAGGATTCATCAAGGTTATTAATTTGGACTTGATTGGTTTCGAAAGTGAATTTTTCGGTTTTAAACGTTGTTTGAAATGTTCAGTGTATAAGTTTTCTACTTATACGGTTTATAAGTTGGTATGACTTATACGACGTATAAGTCCAAGACTTATACTGGCGTATAAGTGTGTGGTATGTATACATATCTTATACGCTGACCGTTATTTTTCTTATTTTATACGTGCTTTAAAAGAGACATTACGTTGTTCAAAGTTCTAGAACTATTGTCCGTGTATCTGGTTTAATTCTCAGTAGAACTGTAACTGTTGATTCTCGTGGTTGATTTGCACACCACCTGGATCTTTGAAGGTAAAAACTGATTTTGATTTGTTGGATTTTTTTGGTTTATAGCCGATGAACAGTGCCAGACCTAATTGCTTCATAATTGGACTTGTATTTGGACATTAGACATAGAGTTTTTGATATAAAAATGTTATCGATGAGTATACGAACCTTGGTGTCCATGTTTTTTTGACAGTTGTTGTTTGATTTGTCCAAATTCATTTTGACCTAGGTTTGGATTTTGAGCGTATAAGTTGTTAGAGGTTTATTTGGCATATAAGCCTTATACGCTACAAGACTTATACGTTGTATAACATTCTAACTATTGGAATCGATCTGCCCAAGACACATATTTGAGTTTATGTGGCTAGTACGTTATGATCGAAGTCGGGTCATACCAAATAAGAAACTAGACAAACACCACGATATTTATTATTAGATATGATCTAGTTAATAAATATCAACACTTATGATATTTGGAAATGGTTTTCTAAATATTTTGCGTTTGTGTGATATAAATAAATTATGTGGATAATTTATATTGAGAGATATTATTTATTTGGATAAATAACAAGTATTGATAAAAAAATGAAAAAAAAAAAAAAAACAATTTTGAGTTTTGGTTTTTGGGGGAAATGCCCCAAGGGGGGGGGGGACCTCTCCCTACTCTCTCTCCTCTTTGTTTCTTTCAAGACCATGCAAACAAAGATATTGGTGGATGGTTTTTTGAAACCAAGACACACAATCTATCATACTCTCTCTCACACACACAAACTCCCTCTTCCTCTCTCTTTTCGGCCGAGAAGAACAAGAAGAAGAACAAGGGATTTTTTGCAAGCAAGCAAGTGTAAAATTCTAGCAACTTGGGTGTTCGTTGATTAGCTTGTACGAGTATACTAGCTTGAGGTTTTCCTCCATTGGAAACTAGCCATTTGCAATATCATCCCTTTCAATTTGTGGAAATTTAAAGGTATGTAAACTAACACCATATGGTTGTTCTTGATGGTATTTATATCGTATATGGATCTTGTATTGGGTTTTATATATAAAACGGGGTTTATATGTATTGGTAAACAAGATTTAAAACTAATTTTTTCCGCTGCGTTTTTCTATAAAATGGGTTATATGGACTTTGATAATCTTGTAAAAACCCAACAATGGCATCAAGAGCCTCTTATACGATTACATGCATAAAAAATGGGATCTAAGTATTCTGGTTTTATGGTATTCTTTACCATATTGGCCGAAAATTTTAGGCATATTGGTTGCCCCTTGGTTTTTCAAGATTGTACCACACATGCATGTGGAAATTTGAAAAATTAAGTCATTTGGATGACAAATTCTGTTTGGACAGAATCTGGATTTTTCAGCTCTGGCCAAAAACTCTTTGTTGAAACCAAGGTTTTCGGTCTGGCCGAAAACACCGTAAGACCCGGTTTTGGTTTGGCCGAGAACTCATGGTTGGAAATCATAGTTCTCGGTTGACCGAAAACATGTTCTCGGGCTGGCCGAGAATCCATGGTTGTGAACCATAGTTCTTGGTCTTGGCCCGAGAACTCCAGGTTCTCGGCTGACCGAAATCTTCGGGCTGAAAACTCTGAAGCTTTGGTCTTCTAGCCAAAAACTCTCTTT
Organism: Bidens hawaiensis; assembly: GCF_021521415.1. NCBI lineage: Eukaryota > Viridiplantae > Streptophyta > Magnoliopsida > Asterales > Asteraceae > Bidens > Bidens hawaiensis. The sequence continues at coordinate 116,104 of NW_027498294.1, read as the reverse complement.
CTGTCCGAGAACTGATGGGTCAAAGGGGAACCATTTTGGTCAAAGGTTGACCTGCTTGTTTGGATGTTCATAACCTAGCCATGATCTTGTGTATATTTAAGTGATGTATTTTGATTTATTCAAATTGATTGTGATATTTTTTTATTCGGGTATGTAATCTATTTATTTATATCAAATTGGTTTGTAATAATAAGTAGAGTAGTTGTACTTCCTTTTACTAGAAAAACGGATTAGGATATATTTTGTAAAAGAAGATGCAAGTACATTACCATTTTGGTTTTGGGCCTTAATGGACCTAATAGTCCATCATGGGATTTAATCCCAAATGGCCCAAGCCCAAAATAGGCCCAAGGAAGCAAGGAGCTAAAAGTTGGAGCCCAAATGGAAGCCCACATAAAGAGAAAGGATCACAACAAGAGGTGAACACTTGAAGCATATGGATGCGGAGTCAAGTTGGAGTTCACCAATTACACACCTTATTACATGCTCATCCCTTAAGAGAGACCTTATGACACACTTGTTTCGGTCAACAAGTTTTGTCAATTTAGGTGGCAATGGTTATCGACTTGTGATTATTATTTATGCTTGTGTTCTTAATTTATGTTTTGTTTTATCATATTTGGATATGGATGTTTACAATTTAAAATCAACAACTTGCATAAAATTGAAAGGTTTTTATTAAATATTAATGATTTCATAATAAAATGGGTTTTATTAAAAGGAATTTTGAGAATTGGTTTTTAAAAGGTACCATACATTTGAATGCATGCAAATGGAAGGTACATAAATTGTTTTCCAATCTAGAATTTTGAAAACTTAAATCCCTTTTAAAACAAGTTAAACACCATCCTTTTATACGACACTCGAATCACTTGGGAAGTTGATGTGGGATAAAGGTCACCTAACCGCGTTAAGGAAACTTGTGAGTTTGAGGTATATTTACAATATTTGTGGGATAAAGGTAACGTAACCACTTATATGTGTAAACTCATACGTGTGTGTAAGTAGGACGACTTGATTTGGAAACCATGTGAATAGGGTCACCGAAGCATGGCGTACAAAGGTGTTGATGGGATTAAACATGCCAACTAAACATATGATGTTTACCCGATCCCATAAAGCTGGAAGTTGCAAAGGGTTGTGTTAGTACACGGTTTTGTGTCTCGAGTCTTTGTATTTATCATTATTGTATTTGTCGTTGGTTTAATGTAATAAACAATTAATTTAGCTTTGTAGTTCGTTAATGTAATGTCTAGTTTACTAAGGATATTTAGCGAACTAGATCTAAGTTATTTCCCTCCTGATTCGTTAAGGATGTTTAACGAATCAGGGGGTGATTCGTTAAGTTTATTTTCATTTAATGTATGTAACGAAGTAGTCTCTAGTTCGTTATGGAATGTTAACGAACTAGGTCTATCTTCTTTATATAGTGAACACTGTTCACTGTTAATTTAAGTTTTGAGTTTAACTTTAACGAATTGCTGTCCAATTCTCTCTCAAGCTTCATCCTCATATTAATATTATTAATCACCTACATACATACAACTAATATATATATATATAACACACAATCAAGTGTAACTATGAACTAGATCCGTATTTAGGATTAATCGTATGTATCAGATCTGAGATCTGTTTACTGTTACGTATTGATTCCGAGTTCAAACAAGTGGTATCAGAGCTACAGGTACTCTTGTTTACGCTTAGTTTGGCTGTTTATTGATATTATTAAGTTTATAATTGTTAGTTTTGTGTTAAGTTTCTGTTTAATTTGATTTTGGATCAAATTGAGGTTTAATTGGAAGAATTATGGATTGATTAGACTGAATTTGTGTTTGGTAAGGTATTGGGAATTTGTAGTCGACTGGAATTGATATTTGTTTTGGATTTGTGTGATTATTGGATTAGATTTGATTAAGCCGAAAACAGGGGTTTGGTTTTTGGTCAAATCGGATACGAGTTGAGTGTTAATTGAGTTAAGAGATGGTGCTAGTGGATTCGCGATGGGTTTATGAGTAATTTGGTTATTAGATTGAGCGATTTGGTTGAGAATTGAGTGTGTATTACAGATTTGGTTACTGGATTTGTTTGAAGGTTTGTATTACAGAAATCTGGAAAATTATGTTTGAAGGTTTGAAGATTTGAAGATTCAAGTGGTTCGTTAATCTTTCAATATAATTCGTTAACCTTTCAACCTAATTCGTTCACATCTTTTGGGTAATTCGTTAATCACACTAGCTGATTAGTGAACTAATTCGTTATACTTTCGGATTCGTGTCAACTAACTTGTGTGACACGTGTCTTACCTCGGAATTTGAGTTATAACAACCTTTGTCACGTGGCATTCGTTGTCAGAGGTTTGTTACAAACCATTGTAACAACCTCATTCGCTATAAGTTTATTCGTTATCAACTGTAGCAATTCGTTATCTAATTCTCTAAGATTTTCTTAGTGATTCATTAAAGATAATTTTCTGATTCGCTAAGCTTATCTTAAGTGATTCGTTTAGCTAATTCGTTAGTTGACTTGTTCGTTGACCATCTAATTCGTTAAACATCAGATTCGTCAAAACCATTTCTGATTCATTACTTGATCACAATTTACTTCATTAAATTGTGATTCTCTAATCACTGTTCACAGTTCGCTACAACTGTTAACAGTTCGTTACCCTTACTGTTCACCATTCGTTAAAATTAATTTTCAATTCTAGTCCTTAGAGTTTAAAAAAATATATCAAACATGGCTGGTATGTATGCACTAGCTTCACAAAACATGTTAATGCAACAAATATTACAACTTGATACCGAGATAGGTTCACATTCGAAATATCAAAGGTTGATGAAATTTAGCGATTTTGCTAAATGGGAACCCCGTTTCCGTGCTCATTTGGTTTTCTGTTCATCTTGACTGTTCATATTGCCTAGATGAGGTGTATGTTGTTCCAATTATTGGTGATGACACTATTGGTTACACTCCTAAAGCTATTTCTCAATATTCACAAGAAGAGAAGAAAGCATTAGAGATCGAGGCGAAGGCTTATTCTACACTTACTATGGCTTTACCCGAAAATATCTTTCACCAAGTGGGTAGCATAAAGATCTGTGCTTCCTTATTCCAACATATTCGTATGAGGAGTATGGGAAATACAGCTAAGAGTAAGAAGATGATGCTCAACTTTCAGTTTCGAAACTTTAATTTATTGAAGGGTGAAACGGTTGAAGAGATGACTACAAGGTTTTGAGTTTAACTTTAACAAATTGCTGTCCAATTCTCTCTCAAGCTTCATCCTCATATTAATATTATTAATCACCTACATATATACAACTAATATATATATATATATATATATATATATATATATATATATATATATATATATAACATACAATCAAGTGTAACTATGAACTAGATCCGTATTTAGGATTAATCGTATGTATCAGATCTGAGATATGTTTACTGTTAATTATTGATCCCGAGTTCAAACAGGTTGCAATTGTCAAACGTTGACTACCTTGTTAATTTGAATAGTAGGATAAAGGTCACATAACTACTATTTGAATGAAACGTTGGGTTCTAGATTTTTATCATTAAATGTCTTGGAGACATTAAAGGGTATTAACGATTAAAATTTTATTACTGATATTGAAAATACTAAATTGAACTTTGTTAAATTTATAGATGGCCGCAAACAACAACCCCCCCTAATGGAATTATCCCACCTGTGCATAATCTATCACTGAGATCCATTCTGGATAAGGATTGTCTGTATTACAACAATTTATGGATTGGTATCGAAACTTGAGAATTGTTCTCAAGCAAGAAAAGAAATCCTATATTTTGGATGATCCTATTCCTGATGAACGTGATGTTAATGACTTGGATGCCTACAATGATTGGTTGAAATACATCGAGGATTCGGTGCAAGTTTCTTGCCTCATGTTGGGAACAATGATTCCCAAGATCCAAAAAGATTTAGAGAATCATGGGGCATATGACATGATCACTCAGCTTAAGGAAATGTTCTTTACTCAAGCTAGGGTGGAACGCTTCAAAACGGTTCGAGCATTTCGTGCATGTCGTATGGAAGAAACCCAATCTGTCTCATCTTATGTTCTTAAAATGAAAAGCCACATTGATCGGCTTGAACGGCTTAACTGTCCCGTCTCAAAAGAGTTAGCCACGGATATGATCCTTAATGGCTTAACTAAAATATTTGAGACATTCGTTATGTATTATAACATGAACGGATGGGACAAGAGTATTGGTGAGCTTCACGCAATGCTCAAAATAGCCGAAGCCGGAATGGGTTAAAAGGTTTTACTCGTTCTTACGATGAATGAAGGTGGCCTGAAGAAGAGGCATCATCTAGAACCCAAGGCAAAGGTTGCTAGTGGTAAGGGGCACGTCAAGGGAAGGTTCAAGGGAAAGGCAAAAGTGGAACCAAAACCAAAGAAACTAAAGGTTAGCTCTGAGGATCTGTGCTTTGGTTGTGGTGAGATAGGCCATTGGATGAGAAATTGTCCAACCTATCTCAAGGAGTTGAAAGCTAAGAGGGATGCGGGGCAAACCTTAGGTACAACTTTCATGATCCATATTGATCTTAATATTATTTCTTATAACACATGGGTATTGGATACCGGATGTGGGACTCATATCTGCAATTCCTTGCAGGAGTTCAAAAGAAGAAGTGATTACAAGAAAGGAGATATAAGTCTTTTCATGGGCAATGGAGCAAAGGTTGATGTCCAAGCTCGAGTAGATTATGTTTTGAAGCTTCCAAATGGTTTGGAAGTTATTTAAAAAACATTTTGTATTCTCCTAGTTTGACTAGGAATATTATCTCTATTTCTTTATTAAGACAATTTTGATATGATTTAAAGTTTGTAAACGATGGTATTTATGTTTTCATGAATGATGTATTTTATTTTAATGCAATGCCGTCTAATGGCATTTATGAATTAGTTCATGATAATATATCCATTGATAACTCGTTGTACCAATCTAGCACCAAAAGACTCAAATTGGATTGAGTGAGACTTTTCTTTGGCATTGTCGTCTTGGTCACATAAACAAGGATCACATTAATACACTTCAAAAGAATGGTCTTTTGAAATCAAATGATGATTCATTTGATAATTGTGAATCTTGTTTATTGGGAAAAATGACCAAGGAGCCCTTTAGTGGAACTAATGAAAGGGCGAAATACTTATTAGGTGTCATACATTCGGATGTATGTGGTCCTTTTATGACAATGACAAAAAATGGTGAAAGATACTTCATTACCTTTACCGAAGATTACAGTCGCTATGGGTATGTGTTTATGTTAAGACATAAAGATGAAGCCTTTGAAATGTTCAAAGTCTTCCAAACTGAAGTACAAAATCAACTCAATAAAAAAATCAAAGTACTTCGTTCCGATAGAGGATTTGAATACCTCAATGATGCATTTCTAGATCATCTTAGGAGTTGTGGGATTGTCTCACAACTTACTCCATCTGGAACACCGCAACATAATGGTGTGTCCGAAAGGAGAAATCGAACTCTATTGGATATGATTCGATCTATGATGGCTAGAAGCACATTACCTCTATCATTTTGAGGTTTCGCACTGATCTCCGCAGCCGTTATTCTAAATATGGCACCAACCAAGAAAGTGGAAAGGACACCCTTTGAAATATGGCATGGAAGGGTTCCATCGTTATCATATTTAAAGGTATGGGGTTGTGAGGCTTATGTCAAGAACAACAACCAAAACAAACTGGAAAGCCGATCCACTAAGTGTATTTTTGTAGGATATCCCAAAGATTCCATGGGATATTATTTCTACAATCCAAACGAGCAAAAGGTATTTGTTGCTCGAAAGGCTGAGTTCTTGGAAAGAAATTTCCTTATGGAAGGAACTGAAGAAATGTGGAACTCGAGGAGGATCGAGAACCACAAGCCGATACACGTTTGGTTGACACTAGCAATCAACAAGAGGTTATTGAGAATGATCATATGGTTGATCAAAACACACAAAACGTTTGCAAATCTGGTAGAATTAGCACCCAACCTGAAAGATATGAATTTTTCATGGATGGATGCTATGTGGTAGATTCGGATGAACCAACCACATATCATGATGCAATGTCATAATCTGATTGTGATAAATGGCTTAAAGCCATGAACATTGAGACGCAATCCATGCATGACAACCAAGTGTGGGACTTGGTTGCATCGCCTCTTAATTCCAAACTGATTGGAAGTAAGTGGGTTTTCAAGAAGAAAACTGATATGCATGGAAACTTGGATACTTATAAAGCTAGACTTGTAGCAAAAGGTTTCACTCAAACTAAAGGGGTTGATTATGATGAAACTTTCTCGCCGGTGGCGATGCTAAAGTCTAGTAAGATATTGTTTTGCCATAGCCGCATATTATGACTATGAGATTCGGCAAATGGATGTCAAAACCGCTTTTCTAAATGGACACTTTGAGGAAGATGTCTATATGGTTCAGCCTGAAGGTTTTTTCGATCCACTACATCCTAACAAAGTATGCAAGTTAAAGAAGTCAATCTTATGATTGAAACAAGCATCTAGAAGTTGGAATCACCGTTTTGATGATGAAGTTAAGAAATTTGGATACATCAAGAACGCTGATGAAGCTTGTGTGTATAAGAAAGCTAGTGGGAGCATCATTACCTTTCTGGTATTATATGTCGATGACATACTACTATTTGGAAATGACATTCCAACCTTGGAAGGTGTAAAAGCCTGGCTTGGAAGTTGTTTTTCCATCAAAGATCTTGGTGAAGCTACCTATATTCTGGGATGAGGATCTATAGGGATAAATCAAGGCGGTTGATATGTTTAAATAAAAGTGCAACATTGACAAAATCTTGAAAAGGTTCAAGATGGACAACTCTAAGAAAGGTTTGGTACCTATTCAAAGAGGAACAATATTGAGTACATCTCAATGTCCAAGCTCAAAGGATGAGCAAGACAAAATGAATGGAATCCCATATGCATCTGCTATAGGATCCATCATGTATGCCATGATATGCACCGGACCGGATGTGTCATGCGACTTGAGCATGATAAGTAGATGCCAACAAAATCCGGGAACTAGCCATTGGATGGCGGTTAAGAGCATATTGAAATACCTTAGGAGGATTAAGGACATGTTTCTAATATATAGCTTTGGTGAGGAGGAACTCGTTGTAAAGGGTTACACGGAAGCGAGTTTCCAAACTGATCGAGATGATTCTCGATCACAATCAGGATATGTTTTCATTCTAAATGGTGGGGCTGTCTCTTGGAAGAGCACAAAACAAGATGTGGTAGCGTTGTCCACCACTGGATCTGAATACATCGCCTCCTCATTCGTAGCTCAAGAAGCTGCATGGATTAGAAAGTTCGTGCCGATCTAGGGGTAGTCCGTACCATTTAGGACCCTGTAGAAATCTTTTGTGACAACGAGGGTGCGATTGCTCAAATCAAGGAGCCCCGTGCACATTAAAAGACAAGGCACATTGAGCGAAGATTCAACTACATAAGGGATGAAGTTGAAAAAGGAAAGATATTCGCAAAGTTCACACTGATCAAAATGTTGCAGATCCACTCACGAAGCTCCTAGAAAGGCCAAAGCATGAAGGTCATACTTGTGCCTTAGGACCTCTATATTCTAGTGATTGGATTTGATCAAATTTTGTATTTGGATATCGGAACAATTGTTATTTTGACTCAATCATATGATTATGGTTTATGATTATGTTATTTGAGTTATGTTCCATTTTAGCATGTTTAAATCCGTGAATAAGTTAATTATTCTAAATGTCTGTAGTCGATCACACTTTTTGGAACAAATGTGAAGGTAAGACTATTATGAACTTGGATTGGTAGATATTCATAAGGTATGAATTTAGCAAGGGTTTGCTGCCAAGGTTCATATATATTTATGGGATAAATATTTGACTGACCCGTCCTCAATTTTAATGCATGGAATCCTTGTGATTTGTGTTCATAAGTAAATTTGAGTAAAGGCGAACATCATAGTATCCTCCGACCTGAGATATATATTGGGTCTTGATATTCACCGACTATTGCACTTTGACTTAGTTCTTCGCTGCTCTGAAATGTGTCAGTACATAAGACTAAGCTCAAGTATAGTACGAGGTGATGGTGAGAGACGTATGTAGTCAATAGGGGATTTGTCCCTCTTATTCGTTGAGAGTTAAATGTCTAAGTCCTGATAAGTTAAATCAACAGAGAATGATCACTCTGTTTCTCTGGATTTAACATGACATTTGTGGCAAAAGGATAAATGATAGTTTCACCTAAATCATTTCAAGTAAGGGACTTGGAGGGGATGATGTTATTGAATGACACTTTATCATGCGTATTAGGATAGTAAACCGTTGTTAGGCGGTATTTGCTATTTGCATCAATATTCTATGTATCTTGTGCAAGTGGGAGATTGTTGGAATCGATCTACCCAAGACACATATTTGAGTTGATGTGGCTAGTACGTTATGATCCAAGTCGGGTCATACCCAATAACAAGCTAGACAAACACCACGATATTTATTATTAGATATGATCTAGTTAATAAATATCAACACTTATGATATTTGGAAAATGGTTTTCTAAATATTTTGCGTTTGTGTGATGTAAATAAATTATGTGGATAATTTATATAGAGAGATATTATTTATTTGGATAAATAACAAGTACGGATAAAAAATGAAAAAAAAAAATTTTGAGTTTTGGTTTTGGGGGGAAATGCCCCAAGGGGGGCCGACCCTCTCTAATCTCTCTCCTCTTTGTTTCTTTCAAGATCATGCAAACAAAGATACTGGTGGATGGTTTTTAGAAACCAAGACACACAATCTATCATACTCACACACACACACACACACAAACTCTCTCTTCCTCTCTCTTTTCGGCTGAGAAGAACAAGAAAAAGAACAAGGGAGTTTTTGCAAGCAAGCAAGTGTAAAATCCTAGCAACATGGGTGTTCGTTGATTAGCTTGTACGGGTATACTAGCTTGAGGTTTTCCTCCGTTGGAAACTAGCCATTTGCAATATCATCCCTTTCAATTTCTGGAAATTTAAAGGTATGTAAACTAACACCCTATGGGTGTTCTTGATGGTATGTATATCGTATATGGATCCTGGATTGGGTTTTGTATATAAAACGGGTTTTATATGTATTGGTAAACAAGATTTAAAACTAATTTTTTTTCGCTGCGTTTTTCTATATAATGGGTTATATGGACTTTGATAATCTTGTAAAAACCCAACACTAACACTTATAAGTCTTATACGAGTTATAATACATATACGGACATAGATCTTACACGTTTAAATATGACTTATCCGTTCATAAAAAATATCTGTTGATCATCACTTACACGTTGTTAAAATACATATACGTTGGGTCTTACACGTTCATAACTTACACGTTGATCTTGACTTATACGTTGATCAATACACATACGGCTCTTATACTTAGTAAATTTGTTAAAGTTGTTAAATTTTCTATAAAAAATTTCTAACATGTTGATTGTTTGTTTGTGTGTGCATATGGTGAAAGATTATGATGTTAATAATAACATTTGTGCATTTTTGGACAAAACAAATGACAATATGGAACCGTTCAGGCCTATATTGCCATTCTTTCAACATTCAAGAATTCTAAAAGCGATTACGGCTAACACAGTTGTTATAAAGGAAATCGTGGAGGAATATTGGAAGAATGCTAAGCTTGAAGAGGAATGTATAAAGTCGGTGGTCCAAAAGAAGGAGATAATCGTGTAAGAACAAGTATTGCGTGATGTTTTGGAGATTGGTGATGAATCGACTGACCCGACTGCTCTGGATGAAAGGATGGTCAAGGGATGCTTGTTAAGGATGGGTTATCAGAATGATGTGAACATGGTTGCTTATCTGAAAACTGGACTATCAAGGTCGTTCAAGTTCTTGGTTCACGTGATTATTCATTGCCTTGGTCATTGAAAAGGAGGTTATGTGGAGATTTTATACTACCAGATGTGTATGGTGACTGCTCTTTGCTTGAACTTGAAATATAACTTTTCTAAAGTTATATTTGAGCATATGAAGATGTATTTCAAGAGCAAATGGCTGATGTATCCGCATTTCATTCAATTGATTTTTGATCATCAATTTCCTGCAGTGGCTAAGACTAATGAAGAAATGAAACTGGCTCACATTTCTGTGAATGGGTGTGCCAAGTTAAAGTCTTATAGGAAAAAGTCTGAACATCACCACCAATAGAGTCAATCTTTTTGGACATCTAAGAGATCCAGAGTATATTGCACCGTCTGTTAATTGGGAGAAGTTGATGGTTTGTAAAGATTAAAGCTGAACTTGCTTATGAGGCTGAGGGTTCTTAAAGTCTAAGAGGAAGCGGGAGAGAGCTGTTAAAATTGAACAAGTGACACCTCCTACTCCAGTTGCACAACATCCATCTGTTGTTGGTGTTGAACAGAATGTAGATACAACTGATGAGGAAACAAAATCTGATCATGAGATTAAAAGGAATATATTGGCTGATCCTCGTGAACTTCATGATTTGAAAAAGGAGAGGCGTTTAAAGAAGAAATGTGGTAAAGATGAAACATATGTGCCTGAGTCTAGCCAGCCAAATAAGAGACGTAGAAAAATATGGCTAAAAAGAAAAAAATATGGTTTAAGTTTGGTTGATGAACCAGAGGATTTGAATGTTGGGGTTGCTCAAGATCAGGAGATAAACATTGAAAATAATCCTGAACCATCCAAGGCTAATGTTGAAGTTGAAAAGACTCCTGTATTTGAAATGAGCTTGGATGATGTGATAGATAAAATTATGAAAACTCAAATAGCTCAGAAGTTTATACCTCGATCTACACCACCTGTTGAAGAACCAATACACAAAGAGACTCCTAAAGCTGATCCTAATGTTTCACAACAATCTGTTGGTAGTTATTCTGATGCTTATTTGTTGTTGGATGGACCTTCGAGAATGGAATTCAATGTGTTGAAACACAAGGTTGATAATCAAGAGGTTAGGATCACAAGTTTAGCTGAGGAGAATGACAGATTGAGAGTTGAGAATGTGGAAATTAAGAAGAGGTTGGACGAAAGTGAAAGAAAGAAAAAGATACAAGACGATTTGTTGTATGAGCACATGAAGTATTTTGTTATCATTGAGAAGAACTTGGGTATTAGACTTAACTCAGAAGTTGATCGTGCTGAAGCGAGTGGCACATTATTTGAACGAGTTTATTGAGGTGATATTGGTGTTGTTGAGGTCTTATTTCGTTTTGAGTATGATAATGAAAGAGCTGCTGAGAAAGGAAAGTATAAAATTGAAGATCTAATCATTATTGATGATTCAGTTAAGGAAGATGCCTTTGTGTAGGCTGGAGGATCTAGTGATATGGGTATGCATGTGGATGAACCTGTGGTCGATATTGCTCCAACTGTGGTTGTACCTGTTGAACAGACAGTTAAGGAAACTAAGGTTGTTGAGGAAGAAAAAGATAAAGAAGAAGAAGAAGCTGAGGATGAAGAAAAGTTGGATTTTGGTGACTAGCTGGTGATTTTACTGACCTTGATGATGATGATGATCCACAAGGTGGTGCCGGTGCTGTGTCTGGGAAAGCTGATAAAAAGTTTGACTATATTGGTGGTGATGTTCAAACTGATGAACCACAACAAGAATTTGAAACTAAAGATACTTCTACTGAGAAACCATTGGAGGAATTAGAAGATCTTGATCCTTCAAAATTTAGAATATCAAATATGGTGGATGAGTTGGAATAAGGAGAGATACCAGTGGATAAATATGAATTAGCAAAGATGTTTGACGTGTTGGTTGATGATCTGACATTTGATTTTGAAAAAGATATCTCCGAGGCAAGTATAAATGAAGACTGGTTGAATAAAGATGTTATATTCGATGAACGAACAAAATCAGTCAAATATGTGGGTGAATCAGAAGAATTTGATACTTTTGGTAAAGTCTTTGATGAAGAAATTGAAATGGAGTCGGATCCTTTTAAACAACCTAAGAAATTCACAAAGGAAGAAATGAAAGGTTGGTATTCTGATTGTACTGTTGAACCAAAACAAGTATACTTGAACCCGGTGAAATTTACAAGAAAACACAAAAAGATGTGGCTTTGGGAAAGTGTATAAGCATAGCTTATTTGAATAAGATTCGGAAGATAGCTATACGTAGACTATTTGAAGTTCAATACTTCAATAGTTTGATGGAGCTGAAATTATTGCCATATTTTGATGTGTATGACATTTGTACACATTATGACCTACTATACAGGCCAAAAAGTAGTCACGTTAACGAGATATGGGAGGTCATTGTGAATGAAGAAAAAAGGGGATTCAAGAAGTGGACACCTCAGGTTCCTCGAGTGTTTATGTCAAGGAATAGAAAGAATCCTAAAGGTTAATTGATTCGTACTTTGAGATATACTCGACCAGATTCGCTACATGTTATACCGTTATACCCAATGGAACAAGATTTTTATCCTTATTTCCTTTGTTGGTCATACTTGGCATTACTGGTGAAGCAAGCATTTATTTGGATTGTGGTGATAAGAAGTATGATGCGATACAGGTTTATGATCCAATGTGGTTGGTGAAATGCTCTCAGAAATACATAGAAGTGTTACATTCGAGCAAGATACAATGTTTAGACAACAAAGTGAAGACTCAAGCTAATTAGTTCCAGAAGGTCATTGACTTATGTTTTGAGAAGAATATTCATTTTGGATGTGCTTGGGAAACTAATTAGAGAGAAGTTAGTGCTGAGCAAGAACAAATTGAGGCAGAGTTTGAAGTTGAACGTCAGGAGCGGATTACTCATGCTTCATGGAATCATTTTCAATATATGCCTACCCAAGTTCCTCGTTCAACTTCACAATAAAAATCGACGAAGCCGTCGTTTGAAGAAGCCAGGAAAGCTTATCGTAAGAAGCATTTTGGGATTGATTAAAGATAGAAGGACCTAGCACTATCCAAGAGGGAGTTTGTTAGTGCAAAATGTCTAATGCTAGGTCTTGTCTAGTTAAAATGAGCTGAACTGTTAGATATGTTGTTAAGGGGCGTATAAGTATATACCAACGTATAATACTTATACGGCGTATAAGTCTTATACGATGGGGAAATAATACGGACTATAGGACTACTTTTATAAGTAGTTTGATCATTTTCGTATTTTGTAATTCTGAGTAATCTTTGGTATAATTGCTCATCACTTGTATTGAAATTGTTATATGAATATATTGATAATTACAGTGAGTTGACATGTGTTTAGTTCCTTTGCTACGTGTTTCCGCCATTTAGCATAGTATAGTAAACGCAACATTTTTGATCCGTATCATATTGTATCTACACGTATATGATGACGTTTATGATCCGGATCCTGGTCTTTCAGAACTCGATTCAAAGTATAACAAGCAGTGTTCCAGAACTCAACAGGAAGCTTAGAATTTGCTAACATAGTTCTAGACGCCTCAATTATGGTCCAATTCTTCCTTTCAGTAACCCAGTTATGCTGTGACACATAAGGAACAATATATTCATGATGAGTACCCTTTGAATATTGAAAGACTCCATCACACTGTACTTAAACTTGGTGCCATTATCACTTCGGATACGCCTCACATAAATATCATTCGATCCGGGTGGTCGCATGATAACCCGGTCTTTCGGAAAAACAAACCCCGGTTTAAGAATCACACATTCTTTATAATGAACAAGGTTGTATACTTTTTGTCAAAGATCTATGAGAAGCTCAATAGATTATGATCAATCTTGTCACAATAATTTACCTTCTCGAATGTGATTCTACCACTCGAAACTTCAAATTCTTTACTAATCAAGCCACCTTGATTACCAGCAAACACAACATACCCCCTTGAAAATCTTTCACATTTGAGAGAAGATTAATGTTACCTGTTATATTCCGTTTGGATCCTTTTGTCTCCTAAAATAGTCTTGGATGAACTCTACATATACAAGTAAATAGTAAGTTCAAAAAGGCAGCCCAAGCTTCACTCTTCGGGCTGACCTTTAGTTCCTTTCAGCATACGAAAACTTTGGGTTTCCATGTTGGAAGAACATCTACAAGAACCTTGACACCTGTTAATTTCTTTTTCTTCTCATGCTGATGTAATTGATGAAATTTACTATAAGTCAAAGTTGCCTTCTACCTCTTTCTCAAATATGGTTCATCACAATACCCTAGTATTGACATTATTACAAATAGGTTTAACTAGCTCAAACCTTTTTACACTCACATTATTCTTTTCATTATTAACCATAACACCTTCCTAGGGCTAAGCTCATTGAACATTATTTGAGTATCATCAATCTTGATTTGTGAAGGTTGCCTTTTCGAAATATTGTTAATCACAGGAAAATGTTCCTTGATTAAATGTTTTTCACACAATTTAACCTCAGATTTAAAAACTTTTGCAACATGACCACGTTCACCACTTGAGAAATATGTTCTCATATCCACAAACACTTGTGGTGAATTAACTTTGTCATGTGAATCTTCAGGTTGAAAATTCACAACCTTCACATTATTGTAACCCAACTTGTTTGCATGTGTATTCTTGTAAATATCTAAGTTATAACCCTCAGAGAAACTTGAAGATAATCTAATCCATATGACTTCACAAACTTTATAGGTTCAGAAAATTTGATTGATTTTCATTTTAGGTTTAGTGTTAAAACATTTTTGATTTCAAAAATGCATTCTCAAATTCAGTTAAACCTGGTTTCTCACAAATCAAACACTCTTTCAACTAGTTCATGTTTCACCGAACTCAAAGGGAAAGCTTCATTAGCAAACGCTTGGTTTAACACTTTGAGTTTATAAACCCTACCCTTTTTCACTTTGTCACTAGTAACAGGATTTATAAACTTCATTAAATACTCATTTGAAATCTGTTGGGATAAAAAATGATCAAGGAAGATTGGAATCTTCTCAACCTCTTTAAAAATATGTTAAGTATGGAATACGGGCAAACTAGGCACTTCGAGCAAGCGTAATAATTATTCGAGCAAGGTATCTTACATCGAGCAAGGTTATCTTCTGGAATTCTTCTAAGTTTTTAGTTCGAGCAAACTACACTTCATCAAGCAAGGTTGTTCTTCAGTCAAGCAAGGTTTGTCTAAGTTCAAACTCTTGACCATAACCAAGCTTAAACCAAGTAATTTGGTGGGTCAAGCAAGGTTTCAATAATGGTGATCTCAAGCACACTTGTAGGAAGTTAAAGGAATTTCACTAAGGACTTCTACGAGCAAGGTTCAACCTCGAGCAAGCTACACTACCTCCAACACACTTAGTTTGCTAGAATATGTTATCAACAAAATGTTGAAGAGATCAAGAAGAAAAAGTTTGCACGTAGGATATTCTTGAGCAAAGTTTGATTATAAAATGAAGATTGAAGTCTGCTTGAAGGTCTGCTCGTTAAAGACAAAAGCTTACTCGAAGACCTTTTTACAATTGTAATAATTTTGAATACGTTTGAATATGTTTTAGCAATCATTGGGGTTTCTAGGATGTGTCGAGTGCAACGATTTAAGGAAATATTTGGTCACATTTATGACAACGGTGAATTACGGATGATTAGACTTTCTTAGCAGACAAAATATCTTTTTACGGAAAGTAGCTGCACCTGACATTCCATCTAGAAACCCTAAAGTTATTCCTTGTATTATTGATTAATATCAATGGAAATATTTTGACTCTCTTGTGTGTTTGTCATCTTTGTGTTATTTTAACAACATCTTGATTATTATTTATTCCGCCTTTAGTGATCACTGGGTTCTTACATTAGCTTATTCGTAACCGTCTTTTCAACATTAAAGTTGTTGGTTACAAGGTTGACTGTGAGATAGAAAATCGATCTTGACAATTGGTATCAGAACTTCGTTTTGCTCTTGTGGAGACCGACGTGTTGTTGTGACGATTGATTGTGAAGCTTTTTACTGAATATTATCTGATTTTGAGGATGAAGATGATGACATCAGCTGAGCACTGTTACATTGAAATGTGACGTCAGCTGTTATATTCTTTATTTTTCAGATCTATAATCATTTAAGGCTTAAAGGTATTCTAATATCATATTTACATTGATTATTGTTTATTTTGAGTCTAGATCTTGGTTTAATCCATCTGTTTTCACCAGATTCAGGGATTTTATCCTTGGATCTGAGTATTTTTAAAGTCTGTTAAAATTTAAGTAATTTTCATTTCAAAATCTTATTAAAAATACCAAAACTATTTTCAAACAAATGGATGACCAGGAAGTGTTTACTAACAAGATTCCTAGATTGTTAGGTCAAGAAAATTACATTAAATGGAAAGTTATGTTTGAGGCTGCTGTTTGCTACAATGATACTGAAATGTGGAACTCTGTAAAAAATGTCCCTATGTTCCCATTGAAGGTGCAAACAACAACCTAGCTGTTGAAAGACAAATGAAGAAAAGGGATTAAAAGGCCCTTTCTATGTTGAAACTAGGTTTGTCCTAGGAAAAATTGGCAAGTGTTAACCATCACACAACTTGAAAGGCAATGTATGATGCAGTGGTAGAAATGTTTGAAGGTAACACTAAATTGAAAGACATCAAGAAAGATAGGCTGAAACAACAAATTGACAAATTCAAGTTCAAAGAGGGAGAAAGGTCGAAGTCAGCCCTGCAAAGATGTGTAGCAATTGTCAATGAAATCAGGACAACTGATCTTGCTATTATTGATTTTGATGTAAATAAGAAACTGCTTTCCTCATTATCTAGTGAATCATATACAACAAGCAAGTTTATTAAAGAAAAGGCAAATTTTGCCAACTTTAAGCTTGATGATGTCATATGCTTTCTACAAGCTGTTGAACATAAAATGATTGAAAATCACATGATCAAGGAAGAGAAGCCAAGTTTTCATGTTGCAAATGCACTAATAGCTATAATGGGAAATCTATCAACCAAGAATCAACAACAGATTCCTATCACTAAAGAGCCTAGTGACTGTAATGCTAAAACTCCAAGGGTTTATGTGGCAAGTCCATCTGGAAGCCAATCTGGACAACAAAGATTTAATGTCCAAATGATAGATGATAGTGATAAATCTTCCATGGCAAGTGGACATGCTCCATATGTTCCTCAACACTCAAGTCAAGGAAATGAATATCAGGCCTTATTCTCCATGTAAACTGAATCCTATAAATCATTTGTGGCTAAAAAACTTGATTCATACAAGTGTTGTACAAGAAGATCTGGAAAAAATTGATGCAGATGATCATGAACAAATTTGGGCTGCAATGTTAGCTGTGAGAAGTAAAAGGTTGTACAACAGGACTGGAAGGTCTACATTCTTTGGTCCACATGACAGGTTTGGATTTGATAAATCCAAGGAAATTTATTACAGTTGTCAACAACCTGGTCACTTTGCAAGAGAATGCAATCAACCAAGAAAATTTTAGAACAACAACAACAGTCTTCAAAAAAATCAATTTCAATATCAGAATAAAGGTCAAAATCAACAGCAAAGGCAGTTTTACAACAATAACTTTCAACCACAACAAAACAAACATCAAATCATTCCCCAACAACAATCTAACCAAAGAAACCAACAAAATCCTCCTCAAGTCCCTACAAACCAGAACATAAAAAATGCAACTTAACCAAGAAATCAAGGAAATGTTGATGTAGCTCAACAACCACAAGGTGGTTTGTTTGACTGGAGCAATCATGCAGAAGAGATTGAAAATGCCAATGTTGCATTTATGGCCAAAATCAATGATCAAGCTGAAACATCAATGTCTCAGAACAATCCATAGAAGTCAATGATGTATGGTATATGGATAGTGGATGTTCCAGGCACATGACCCGTGACAAGAGATCACTGGTTAACTATGAAGAAAAGTTTAAAGGCCTTGTTGCTTTTGGAAGCGATGAGAATAGAGAGAAAATTGTGGGAAAAGGCATTCTCGCAAATGGGAAAGTCTCATTTGATAATGTATTTTATGTTGAAGGACTCCAATATAACCTTTTGAGCATTTCTCAAATGTGTGATATATGTTATAAATTTGTTTTTGATGAATCTCATTGTTTCATTTTGAAACCTGAGTTTTGTTATTCCACCTGAAATGATAATGACGATGACACCAAGAAATAACAACTTGTATGAATTAAAAATGAATAATGATGTGTCTAGAGGTGGTACATGCTTTGTTTCTAAAGCTTCTGAAAATGAAACAAGGAAATGGCATAGAGAACTATGTCATGTGAATCTAAAGAACATAAACAAACTTGTAAAAGGTGAACATGTTATTTGTTTGCCAACAAGATAATTTTAGCTTGATGAC
This sequence comes from Bidens hawaiensis, assembly GCF_021521415.1. Lineage (NCBI taxonomy): Eukaryota > Viridiplantae > Streptophyta > Magnoliopsida > Asterales > Asteraceae > Bidens > Bidens hawaiensis. The sequence goes on along the minus strand of NW_027498294.1, from coordinate 97,722 downwards.
AACTGTGTTTCATGCCAAAAGGGAAGGCAACTTAAATTATCTCACAAAACAAAACTTGTAAAGTCCATTGATCAAGTGCTTGAAATGCTTCATATAGATATCTTTGGTCCTGTAAGTGTTCCAATAATTGGTAAAAGGAAGTATTGTTTGGTGATAACAGATGATTACTCAAGATTCACTTGGGTGTATTTCCTAAATTTGAAAGTTGAAGGTGCAGAACTAATCAAGAGTTGCGTGACCAGGATTGAGAATCAATTGGATGCAAGTGTTAAAGTAATGAGAAGTGACAATGGATCTGAGTTCAAGAATGGGGTTACGGCTGAATTTTGTCTTGCAAAAAGAATATTTCAGCAATTCAGTGCTCCTGGAACTCCTAAACAGAATGGTGTTGTAGAAAGAAGAAATAGAACGTTAATAGAGGCTGCAAGGACCATGCTTGAATATGCCTAACTGCCTATAACATTTTGGGCAGAAGCAATCAACATTGTCTGCTATGTTCAAAACATGGTTCTTCTCAATAAAAGACAAAAAGACTCCTTATGAGATTTTGTATAAAAGAAAGCCCTACATCAAGTTTTTCAAACCTTTTGGATGCAAATGTTCTCTATTAAACACCAAATATTAATTAAACAAATTCCAATCAATGTCTTAGACTGTTTCTTTGTTGGATATTTTTCACACACAAAGGCATATAGAGTTTATGTGAAAGATCATCTGAGTGTGATTGAATCATCTAACATCATCTTCAATGAAAATTAGTTTAATACTATTGACGGAGCTAGTTGGTTGTTTGATTTAGAGAAATGGATTAAGTTATTCAAGATTTATGCTGATGACATTGAAGAGTGTTTCTATAAAACAAGTCAAAGATCAATTTATATAAATTATGGGCTAAAGTTACTCATGAAGACAATGAATTCTCCTTTCAAAGAAAGAATTTACCAGATACTGAAGATGAGGTAAATGAACAAAATGGTGAACCTCAAGAACATGAAAACACAGAACCATCTGGTGAACAAACTGATAAGCAACAAGACCAGACTCAACATGACACTCAGTCAATGTTTGAAACTTTGTTTCAGAATTTGAATATGTCAAATGATGTTACATTAACATCTAATCAAAATGTTGTAGAAGCTGAAATGAACAATGAAGCATAAGATTTTATCATTGAAGAACCTAATCAAAATGATTCAAATATAACTTCCACTCAAATCATTCAAACTTCTTATGTTCAAAAGAATCATCCTATTGAGAACATCATTGATGAACTGCATGAAAGAGTGACCATAAGTGCCTCTGAAACTACAAACATTTTTTTATATTCCTGCTTTCTGTCACAAATAGAACCAAAGAACACTGTTCAAGCACTAAAGGACAAAAGTTGGGTAGAAGCTATGCAAGAGGAATTGGCTCAGTTCAGAAACTTGCAAGTCTGGGAGCTAGTTGATAAACCAAGAGGAAAGTATGCAATAGGCACCAAATGAGTATTCAGAAACAAGAGGGATGAAAGAGTCGCTATAATGAAAAAAAGGCAAGATTAGTTGCTCTTGGTTGCTTACAAGAAGAAGGAATTGATTTTGAAGAAGTATTTGATCCTGTAGCAAGGTTGGAAGCAGTTAGAATCTTTTTAGCATATGCTGCATCAAAGACATTAGAGTTTTCCACTTGGATATTAAATATGCTTTCTTAAATGGAAAAATAGAAGAGGAGGTGTATGTCACTCAACCTCCAGGTCTTGAGGATAATGAATATCCAAATAGAGTATACAGACTTAACAAGGCTCTATATGGATTACATCAAGCTCCAAGAGCTTGGTATGATGAGTTGTCAAATCATCTACATCCTAATGGTTTTCAAAGGGGAGCCATTGACAAGACCATGTTCTACAAGAAAAGAGGAAGAGATTTACTCCTACTTCAAGTATATGTTGATGATATCATCTTTGGATCTACAAATGAACAAATGTGTTTAGAGTTTGAAGAAGTTATGAAGTCAAAATACAGTATGAGTTCTATGGGAGAGATGGACTTCTTCCTTGGATTGCAAGTTCAATAGAAAAAAGATGGAATATTCATAAGTCAATCCAAGTATGTACAAGACATCTTAACCAAGTTCAAATACCAAGATCTGAAGTCTGCGTCTACTCCAATGGACACACATGAAAAGATGGTAGCTGATGAAAGGGGGGGGGGGGTGTAGATCAACATGAATACAGAACTAAGATTGGATCACTAATGTATATGACTGCTTCAAGACCAGATTTCATGTTTGCTGTATGTGTGTGTGCAAGATTCCAAGCTAATCCCAAAGTTTAACATATGATGGTTGTTAAGAGAATCTTCAGATACTTGAAGGGAAAGCCTGTAACAATTCCGACGAAACCAGGTATACCCTAACCGGTAGACTGTAGTTACGTCATATTTAATGTCGGGTACATGAATTACCATAGTAATCATACGAGAATACATGGTTCATTGTACTGATTGTACGTGAATATATAATTCACCGTATTGAATATGCGATCAATCGATCGATAGTTATTGAAACCCGAATGGATCGAGGGTTCAATTATAGACGAGATATATGATATTTAGTGATGTTACGAAGTATTAAAGCTTCGGGATAAGTGGATTAAAGCACAGAAAAAGGATTTCGATTTAATAGTGCGTCGGTACGTTAAACGAAACCTTTAATACCAAACCGAGCAAGAGATGATCGATCAAGCCGAAAAAGATGCACAATTATTAATACTATGATGTTTTAAGTTAATAAATGTCATGGTTTAAGTTTTTAAATCGGTTTTATATAAATTTCATTTTTAGCCGAAAAACGACCGTTTTAGGCTCGTTTTAAGCCGAATTAAACATTTAACCGAGAAACGAACTGAACCAGATTATCCAAAACATTATCCAGATTTCGGAAATCCAAGTTTGTGGCCAAGAATGAAGGAGTGGGCCCCACCCCACCCCATTCAAATCCCGATCGGCCTAAAGGGGTTTCCCCTTGGCTTCATTTTCTTTTTTCAATCTACAAACACCCAAATCCTCTCCACTCTCATCAATCCTCATCCAAAAACCCGAGATTGTAGCAAGAAAAACAAGGTAAAGGTGGAGTTATTTACGTTTCCATCTTCGTTTCTTGAGTTTATTTGCAAGAAAATGAGGTTTCAAAGATGAAAACCGATTCTTGCATGATCAAGTGATGTATACAAGTTATACAAGGGATCTTGGTCCAAGAAAGGAGTTAAACGAGCCAAGAACAAATTTTTACGGTTAAAACCTTTGTTTTTATATCATAACCGAAACAATAGTGTAAGAGGCTTGATCGTGAATGTAACTTGCTTGGTATTGTGGTATGTTGATTGTAGGCTCTGTATTTAGTGGTAGATAAGGCGGAAAGACGAGTTTGTAGCTCGTAGTGGCGGAAAACGAAAGGTATATTCGGTTATGTTCGGTTTTGGGAAATTTGGACAGATTGTTGATGCTTTAGAGTTAGGTCATGAAATTTTACAGAGGTGTTAAACACATGAAAATATGAGTTCTGTGAAATTTTGGTAATTTTTGGATAAAGGATGAATATTTGGTGAATTTAATGCTCGGTTTTGGCCAAAAATGGTGAAAAATAGTTAAGTATCATGAAAAATTCTGGAAAATTTCAGATAAGCTTTTCATATCATGTATAAGTCACACACAAAATTTGAGGTCCGTTGGAAGAGACTAAGTAGGCTTTTCGGTTAAACGAGTTCTAGGAATTTCTAGCTAGGTTTTAGTAAAAAGGGCATGTAAAAGTAGATTTCGGTTCTGGAAAAATTACAGGGGACTATGTGGATGGCAGGGGACAACCAGGAAAAATTTGGGATTTTTCTAAGATTGTTTGGTATTTATGACATATTTAGTGTTTAAATGGTGTTTAAAAATAGATAAATAAATTTTAAATATAGAAATTAATTCTGGAAATATTTTTATAAAATTCCCCACTGTTAAAAAGTGATTTGTACAAAATTTCAAGATCCGAGAGTGAACAGATAATTATTTGTGCTAATTATCAAACTTTTAAAGTTAAAACGCGTAAACCGGTGAAGTTCGCTTAAGCGAGCTGACTGGTGTATAAAAACCCTAAAAATGAACTATTTTCATATAAATGAATTAAACAAGTAAAAATAAATCATCTGAAAATAATTCGGATGATTTGAGTAATTTTAACATATTTTAACAGTTTCCGGTACGCTAAAGACGGAAAAGGGTCCCGCGGCCAAACGGGGCGTCTAAACCGAGCTCAAATTTCACAACTTTACTTAAACTATCAGTCAACGACTATTTTCGGGTCGTGTGTGACCAAACTCATTTTTGAAACATAAAAACGAATAACCGTGCTAGGCACGCAAAACGAGAAAAAACGACTAATAGTAATTGTGACCATGGAACTCTAAACGACATCACAATCTGAGTCCGGAGAAGTGTTTCTGGGTTAACATTGCCCCCGGAACAGGTACAGTACTGGGTTAACAGTGTCCCCAGATGTACCACTTAATAAGGTTAAAGATTATATAAACAATAATTGTATAGTAATGATCGTAGGGATCATATTACAGATTGGACGGGTTAACTGATATTGATTGTTGTTACCTGCTTGCATGTGCTAAGGTGAGTTTCACGAGCCCCTTTTTACTGAACTGTTTTAAATATTTTCCCGGGGCGGAAAGCATGTTTTTATCAAAGTGTTTAAGTGCATGCCGATCGCATGGAAATGAATGTATTTATATAATGTTTATTGTACGGGAATCGTACGGTAATGTATTAAGATGGTAATTGTCTGAGTTGCTAATATTGTAAGGCCCGAAACAATGTTCTGGGTTAACAGTGTCCCCAGAGGTTATTAAATGTATTTCTGGGTTAACAGTGTCCCCAGAGGTTATTAAATGTGTTTCTGGGTTAACAGTGTCCCCAGAGGTTATTAAATGTGTTTCTGGGTTAACAGTGTCCCCAGAGGTTATTAAATGTGTTTCTGGGTTAACAGTGTCCCCAAAGGTTATTAGATGTGTTTCTGGGTTAACAGTGTCCCCAGAGGTTATTAGATGTGGTTCTGGGTTAACAGTGTCCCTAGAGGTTATTGGAAGTGTTCTGGGTTAACAGAGGTTTCACTTGTGGGCTCAACATAATTACATCGCTAATATATGATTATTATAATGATTTGTCATCGTTTACTTAACTTAGTGAAACTCACCAACTATTCGTAGTTGACCCGTTTTCTCACATGCTTTTCAGGTACAATTAAGATGAACTGATTGCTTACGTGCTAAGTGCTTGATGTGTGTAAGATTTGCGTGCGGGATGTTAGGATACATTATGACAGATAGAATTATGTATCGTATGGTATGATGTGTGTATCACCTAGACGGTAATGAAATACGAGATATTGTAATTTTGAAGTATATTAATGCATTCAGTTTTCTTTATAAACAATGTGGTTGATATCAGAGGTGTCTGTCGCATCCCGTTTACGTTTCCGCTGCGGTTGCGGGGTGTTACAAAGCCAGATTTGGGAATTTGGTATCCAAAGAACAATGCTTTTGATCTTCTAGCTTACACTAACAGTGACTATGATGGATGCAATATGAGCAGGAAGTCAACATCTGGTGGTTGTCAATTCTTGGAAGACAGGCTGGTTTCATAGCAATGCAAAAAGCAAACAACTGTGTCAATTTTAGCTGCTGAAGCTTAATACATTGCTGCATTTGCTTGCTGTGCTCAAGTCCTCTAGATTCAGAATCAACTACTTGATTATGTTCTAAATTTATTGAACACTCCAATTCTCATTGATAATACTGCTACTTTATTCATTGTGAAAAATCCAGTTCAACACTTAAAGACCAAAAATATTGAAAAGAGTTGAAACTAGTGACAACTTGGCTTATTTGTTCACACAAGCCACTAGATAAAACTAGATTCAACTTCTTATTAAAGGCTTTAGGCATGCTCAACTCTATTGAAGTCTGATTATTGATATATGTTCGCACGTGCTAATTGACTATTCGGTTAAAAAGGTCTTGAGTGATTTGCAAATGATTATGTTGTGACTATGTGTGCTCATGTGATATGTGCTATGATCTAAATGTGCTTTAAGGAATATGTGTTTCTTAGGTATCTATGATGCTTAGGTATGAATTTGCGATTATACTTGTCTGAAATTTGATCATGACTTTTGCTTTGAAATAATTATGCACTGTGTGCTTAGAATATCATGTCTGAATGTTTGTGTCTATGCATTAATATGATTTCTGATTATGGTTGAATATGTAAATAGTTTGTCTTTATCAAAATTACTTTTGTATTAAAACTTTTGTAAGTGAGTGAATTATCAATGAAGTTTTTCAAAAGTAAAATATTTTTGATAAAAGAGAAAACTTATAGTGTTGAGATATGATAAGATTATTCAGTTCAAGCTTTTAAATAAGCTTAAAAGGTTTTAAATGAAATTTGATCCAACCTTATGGGAAAATGATAGAAAATTGATTATTTACACTAATCTTATGGATTTAATAGGCTAAAAAGACTATTAGTGAAATCATTAGTAAGTATGGTAGCTTTCCTTGATATGTAAAACTGAGGTGATATAAACTAAATGGATCTGATCAACTTAATGTGGAGATACATTGTTGAAATATGCATGGTTCAAGATAAATATCTCCAAATGATAGGTAGAAAAGTAATTACCTAGTCATACACAAGCATGTCAGTATTCAGTCACTCAAAATGATTCATTATATACATGACAAAGAACAAATATTTGTGCAAAAAGATTATCCATCAACCAAAAGTTGATAAAACTACAAACATGAAGGTTTTAAACTAGAACTACAATGGTGGGGCATCGTTATAAGTCCTAAACACCTTGAATGAAAGGCATCTAAGTCTGAACTGCGTGGCATGTAAGTCCAACGTTCAACCTTTAAGTTTAAAAAGTATTGAAAAGACATATTAATTAAAGAAAATTTGTAAGGCCCCGTTCTTTAGCGTCAGATTTACTCATAAACACAGTTCTTAAAAATCAGAGTTAATTAAAATTTTCGCGGAATATAAAACTTCGATCATTTTTACAAAGCATTATAAACTTGTCTTTAAATCATTTTTACAAAGCATAAAACCCTCATGTTAAAACATTATTTCCTCTATCAATAGATGCCATCCGTTTCACTCCATGCCATGTGCCATCCTCATACTAGTTCTTTAATATGCTCACCTGCATGCATACTAAAAGTCATCTACGCTGAGTGGGTTCTAGTTAATCAAGCAACTTACCATACAACCACTACACGCATTATATACGTATCCGAAGACACATAGTCTACTATCTAACCTGCTCACCTTACCACTTTACCTCTTATTTACCCATACAGCTTAGCCACTTTGATAACGAATATCGTTATGCCACTTTGCCAGTTTGATAACGAATGACGTTATGCCACTTTTCCACTTTAATAACGAAGTCACGCATAGGCTTACCCTACCACGTACTATCGTCATGCCACTAACACCCTTACTAGACCCTTGCTACTTATATCACGCCCTACCTATACTTGTCCACAACACACTTTATATCATTACATCATTTACATAATAACCAAGTCACATCACAACGTTTATATACACACTAATAACCACTTAGGGATCATTCCCGAATGACGGTACACGCAATATCCGAAGATCGTTCGCACACCGACTAACATTACCTTCCATGTCTACACGTGCAATATCCGAAGATCGTTCACACACCAACAGGCATCCATTCATAACATATATAAATATACCACATCAAACATTATAGCATACATTTACCACTTAAGGTAAGTGTATTCACACTACACATCGAGTATGCACACAGCCCCGAAAACATAACAAGGAAATGGGGCTAGAAACTCACCTGAACTCGGTTACTTCTTCAGCTAAAGGTTAATCCTTCTCGAGCTGTGCGCGTCTAACCGTTTAATAATTGAATATCAAATACTACTCTAGCCATTTTCATTACTACTTAATTAGTCTTAGCGCGTCTAAGCCGGTTTTACTTCATTAAATCATCACCCGGTTAGTTAATCTTTACTCGTTCACCCTTAAAGGTATCTTTCATAATTTATCAAAGTCCAAGGACTATTATGTAAGTATCTCATTCTTTCTAAGTCCAGGGACTGTTCTGTCATTCTGCCAAACCTCTAGTTCGTTACCTGAATTTTAACGAATTGGATTATCAAACAAACTGGTTCTTGTAATGAATTGAACCCTTTAACGAACTGGTTATTTAACGAATCAGTTCAGGGTAACGAATCAGTCCATGTAAGAAATTGGACCTTCCAATTCGTTACCTCCTTTAACGAATCAAGGGTGATTCGTCATCTTATTCTCTTAACGAATTGGATGCGAACTAAAGCTAGTTCGTTATGCTTTCTTAAACGAATCAACTAGCGAACTTGAACACGAACTGAGTCCAGTTCGTTAGGTTTCCTTTAACGAACCACTTGGCGAATCACCCTTAGTTCGTTAACTCCCGTTAACAAATTAGGGTTAGGTCAGAGAATGTCAGAACATTTTCTGACATTCCTCTAACCTCGTACCACTTTCCGGCGCCACTGGCCCGAAAACCGTGCGGTGGCTGGAAAAACGTATTCCAGCACCGTTTTCACCGTTTTTCGTCCCGTTCGATCCAGATCTGAGCTAGGGTGACCCCTAAGCTCATCTTAGGTTCGGTTTATACCCGATTCCACCCGAGCCTCGTGAATTTAATGGTTTAACGGTGTTGTATCGTCGTTTCGTGACTAAAACTAACGGGTTTGGGTTCGTACAACATCATACTAATCTTACCTCGGGTTGAAAACCGATTCTTCTTCTATTTCGGCTAGAGAGAGAAGGTAGGATGAGAGAGAGCTAAGTGTGTGTTTTGGTGGTGTATGGAATATGAGAAACGAAGGATTAAATGGTGATTTAAGGTTTATATAATTATGGATCATGGGCTTAGTCCCGTGATCCTTCCCTCTTTCCTTCATAACCCAAGTCCATAACCCATATCCATTACCCAACACTAGCCCGACCCATACCAACTCCTACTCTATTTAATTATGTCCCGTTAACCCGAGTAAACCTTCCCTCCAATATTAAATAATATAATTAATATTATTTTGGAAATTTCGGGATGTTATAAAATTATAAATCTTCTGTCATAAAATTATTCATGTTCTGTCATAAAAGATATTTTGACCAAATATCAGGGGGTTGAAGTCAATTTGGGGTGATATGGAGAAAGCCAAACAAGCTTTGAGAAGAGATATGAGACACCATAGTGTAATAAGTGTTATCCATTTTTGTATCTTGCAAACTAATTGAATCTTAAGCATATCACCAAAGTAATTAAATTCATGCTAAGTAATTACCTTCTATTAACTTGTCTAATGTGTCATAATAATGCGGAGAATGAAGTATTGAAAGGTGACTTAATCAATATGATCCCATGTTGAGATCTGTTCCTAAAAAGTAAAAGATTTGAATAATAAACTAAAATTTGACCTCAAAATGCACCATTTGCTTTTAAACTTTGAATGAAAAGGAACATTGTTTAAAGTAAGGTTTAAGTAAAAATGTTTTGCATTTAATAAAAATGAACTATTAATCGATGATTTGTCTATTTATGATTATGTTTGATTGTGTTGTGTGATTACTAAGTATCTCTGAGTATATGTAACACCCCGAAACCGCAGCGGAAACGTAAACGGTATGCAACAGACACCTCTGATATCAACCACATTGCTTATAAAGAAAACTGATTACATTACTAAACTTCAAATTACATTATCTCGTATTTCATTACCGTCTAGGTGATACACACATCATACAATACGATACATAATTCTGTTTATTATAATGTATCCTAACATCCCACACGCAAATCTTACACACATCAAGCACTTAGCACGTAAGCAATCACTTCATCTTAATTGTACCTGAAAAGCATGTGAGAAAACGGGTCAACTACGAATAGTTGGTGAGTTTCACAATTTGAGTAAACCTTGATAAATCAATATCATAATATAATATTATCTGGGGACACTGTTAACCCAGTACTGTACCCTTTCCGGGGGCAATGTTACCCAGAAACACCTCTTTGGACATCTGGGGACACTGTTAACCCAGTACTGTACCCATTCCGGGGGCAATGTTAACCCAGAAAACACTTCTAGAGACATATGGGGACACTGTTAACCCAGTACTGTACCCATTCCGTACGATTCCCGTACAATCAAATATTTATAAATACACGTAAATCCATGCGTTCAGTATGTATTTAAACATTTCAATAGTAACATGCTTCCGCCCGGGAAAATATTTGAAAACAATTCAGAAAAAGGGGCTCGTGAAACTCAACTTAGCACATGCAAGCAGGTAACAACAATCATTATCAATTAACACGTCCAATCTGTAATATGATCCCTACGATCGTTACTATACACTCATTATTAATATAACTTTAACCAAGTTAACCGGTACATCTTGGGACACTGTTAACCCAGCATTGTACCCGTTCTGGGGGCAAGGTTAACCCAGAAACACTTCTCCGGACTCAGATTGTGATGTCGTTTAGAGTTCAACAGTCAATTTTCTAATAGCTTGTTTTCCCCGTTTTGCGTGCCTAGCACGGTTACCCGTTTTTATGTTTCAAAAATGAGTTTGGTCACACACGACCCGAAAATAGTGGTTGACTGATAATTTAGTTTAAGTTGTGAAATTAGAGCTCGGTTTAGACGCCCCGATTGGCCGCGAGACCCGTTTCCGTCTTTAGCGTACCGGAAATTGTTAAATCAGACAAAAATTACTCAAATCATCCGAATTATTTTCGGATGATTTATTTTTACTTGTTTAACTCATTTATATGAAAATAGTTCATTTTTAGGGTTTTTATACACCAGTCAGCTCGCTTAAGCGAACTTCACCGGTTTACGCGTTTTAACTTTAAAAGTTTGATAATTAGCACAAATAATTATCCGTTTAATCTCGGATCTTGAAATTTTGTACAAATCACTTTTTGACAGTGGGAATTTTATAAAAATATTTCCAGAATTAATTTCTGTAATTAAAATTTATTTAAATATTTTTAAACACCATTTAAACACTAAATATGTCGTAAATACCAAACTATCTTAGAAAAATCCAAATTTTTCCTGGATGTCCCCTGCCATGTACATAATCCCCTGTAATTTTTCCAGAACCAAAATCCCTTTTACATGCCATTTTCACTAAAACCGAGCTAGAAAACCCTAGAACTCGTTTAACCGAAAATCCTACATAGACTTCTCCAACTGACCTAAAATTTGTGTGTGACTTATACATGTTATAAAAAGCATATCTGCAATTTCCAGAATTTTTCTGATATTTAACTATATTTCACCATTTTTGGCCAAAACCGAGCATTAAATTCACCAAATATTCATCCTTTGTCCAAAAAATACCAAAAATTCAAGAACTCTTATTTTCATGTGTTTAACACCCTGTCAAATTTCATGACTTAACTCTAACCGTCAACAATCTGTCCAAATCTCCAAACCGAACATAAACCGAATATACCTTTCGTTTTCCGCCACTACAAGCTACAAACTCGTCTTTCCGCCTTATCTACCACTAACCACAGAACCTACAACCAACATACCACTATACCAATCAAGTTACACTCACGATCAAGCCTCTTACACTATAGTTTCGGTTATGATTCAAAAACAAAGATTTAAACCGTAAAAATTCGTTTTTGGTCCGTTTAACTCCTTTCTTGGACCAAGATCCCTTGTATAACCCGTATACATCACTTGATCATGCAAGAATCGGTTTTCATCTTTGAAACCTCATTTTCTTGCAAATAAACTCAAAAAACGGAGATGGAAACGTGATTAACTCGATTCTTTACCTTGTTTTCTTGCTCCAAAATCTCGGTTTTGGATTATATGTGAAGAGGAGATGAAGGTTTGTTGATATGTTTGTTGTAAAAAAAGAAAATGAAGTGAGTTTGTGGGGGTGGTGGTCCGATCGGCTTCTTGGAGTTGTGGGGTGGGACCCGCTTCTCCATTCCTAGCCACACAATTGGATTTCCGTAATCCGGATATTGTTTTGGATAATCTGGTTCAGTTCGTTTTTCGGTTAAATGTTTAATTCGGCTTAAAACGAGGCTAAAAAGGTCGTTTTTCGGCTTAAAAATGAAATTTATATAAAACCGATTTAAAATCTTTAAAAACTTAAACCATGACATTTATTAACTTAAAACATCATATCATTAATTAATTATCGCGCATCTTTTTCGGCTTGATCGATCATCTCTTGCTCGGTTTGGTATTAAAGGTTTCGTTTAATGTACTGACGTACCATTAAATCGAAATTCTTTTTCTGTGCTTTAATTCACTTATCCCGAGCTTTAATACTTCGTAAACATCACTAAATATCATATATCTCGTTTATAATTAAACCCTCGATTCGTTCGGGTTTCAATAACTATCGATCGATTAATCGCACATTCAATACGATGAATTATATATTCACGTACAATCAATATAGTGAACCATGTATTCTCGTATAATTACTATGGTAACTCATGTACCCGACATTAAATATGACGTAACTATTGTCTACCGGTTAGGGTATACCGGGTTTCGTCGGAATCGTTACATTCTCCCCCCGTTAAGAAATTTCGTCCTCGAAGTTTTACACGCCCACTATCCCCTTCCGAGAGAAAGGTGGGGGGTTTTTCCTTTAGAATTCACCCTTGCGTTACAGGTATAATCTGGTCCTCGCTGTGAATTCCACTTAATCTTAATCAATAAAGCTTGGTGTGTCAAACTGTTTAGTTCTCCGTCCACTATCTGTACGGAATTATTTATGATATCAGGCATGTTTTCTATGAGTACCTCCAATACTGGTACTTTCGTTGCCTCAACGCCTAGGCACTTTTCAATCCGTATACATGGCAAAACATCATGTATAGTACTTAGCCCCTGGAGTATTTTAATCTATAAACTAAATGACCAATCATGGAGATAGTCTCATGAGGTCCAATATAGTAAGGAGCTATTTTCGGTTTTGCCAAAACTCATATCACCTCTCTAAGGTGATGCCTTAAAAATGCCTTGTCACCTCTTTCCCATGACAATGGTTTTCTTTGAATGTTGGCATAAATCCTTTGCCAATCTCGCGCTGCTTTCAACTTATCTTAAATATTATAAATCCGATTGGTTGTTTCTCGAATAAATTCGAATCTTATGGCTTGTTGTCGCCCATTTTCAATTTAACAAATTGGTGATAATTACTTCACCCATAGAAAGCTTCAAGCTCTCGATGCTTTCTTCCCCGCCTTCCAATAATGGAAGTAGGATGACTATTTCGATCTGAGATAATTGAAAATGGTACTCCACGACGAGATACCATTTCACCATCATGAATTTGGGCGAGAATTCATTGTGGTAATCGTCATGGATTGGGATGAAATGCGAGGATTGGTTAATCGATCCGCGATTACCCAATTTACATCATGCCTTTGATATATCTTGGGAATCTGCGTCCCGAATCCCATTGTAATTTATTCCACTATCATTGGCGAATTTTCTGTCGTTGTGGCGTTCTCTAGGGTTTTCGGTGTGCAGCCTTATCTCTTGCACAACTTAAATATTCACCAACATACGTAACCATATCTTTCTCCAAACTCGGCCATTAATAAAATCCTTCCATATATTCGTATCATCAATAGTCTAATCCGATCCCGGATGTATGGAATATTTCGATCTATGCGCTTCGTCCATGATTAATTCACGAAGGTCATGGAGGGTCGGGATCCAAACCCGATTTCTGAAATAGAGCATTTCGTCCACGCGTTGTTCGAAATTTTTCTCATTGCCGTAAAGTCCCTCATTTTCCAATTGTTCCTCTTTCAACGCCTCACGTTGAGCGACTCGAATCAGATCCGAAAGGTTCGACTGGACTATCATCCCCAGCGCTCGCTCTCGCAATGGCTTAACCCGGTCTTTCCTACTCAAGGCATCGGCTACGACGTTAGCCTTGCCGGGGTGATAACGGCTGTCACAGTCATAATCGCTTAACAACTCGACCCATCTTCGTTGCCTCATAATCAGTTCTTTCTGATCGAATATGTGCTGCAAACTTTTATGATCGGTGAAGATGGTGCACTTCGTACCGTAGAGATAATGTCTCCAGATTTTAAGTGCGAAGATAACCGCTCCCAGTTCAAAGTCGTGAGTAGTGTAATTTTTCTCGTGTACTTTTAACTGTCGGGAAGTATAGGCTATAACCTTATTATACTGCGTCAACACGCATCCTAAGCCTCTACGCGATGCATCACAATACGCGACAAAACCATCGTCTCCGTCGGGGAGACTTAAAATCGGCGCTTGGCACAATTTTAATGGTTTCCATCTTATTTGGATCTATGTGAAATCCTTGTTGCTTTACAACATGACCAAGGGATTATGCCTTCTTTATTCAAAATCACATTTCGAAAACTTCGCGTACAACTCCTCTTGCTTTAACACTTCCACAATTTTCCTTACACGTCGTTCGTGCTCTTCTTTACGTTGCAAATATATCAAAATATCATCAATGAATGCTATGACAAATTTGTCAAAATAAAGTTTACAGACTCGGTTCATGAGTTCCATGAATGCTGCCGGCGCATTTGTTAGCCCGAAAGGCATAACTAAGAATTCATAATGGCCGTAGCGAGTCCGAAACGCTGTTGTTGCAACGTCCTCTTCTTGGATTTTTTCCATTTGGTGATAACTATATCTAAGATCAATTTTCTAAAAATAAATCGCCCTTTGCAGTTGGTTAAACAGATCATTTACTTCGAAGAAGTGAATACCTATTCTTGATCGTCACTTTATTCAATTCTCCCTAATCAATACATATCCTAACACTTCCGTCCTTCATTTCCCAAATAACACTGGTGCACCCCATGGTAACTAACTAGGTCGTATAAGACCTTCTCCAATAACTCTTGCATTTCAGTTGGTGCAAGTCGGCAAGATGCTTTAGCAAAAGGACCAATTGAGGCTTTAAATCGATTCTGAATTCGACCTGTCCGGTTGGCGGTAATCCAGGAAGTTCTTCTGGGAAAACTTGTGGAAATTCGCGTACCATCGGGATATCTTCTATATGTTTTCTTTCGAATACTTTGGCAATCGCGTTTGTTAAATACACCACGTCTTCTTGTCGTAAATATTATAACATCTCAAGATGAGATTAGAGTGGTAACATAATACCGTACACTTTTCTCTGTATCTAGTCGCTTCATCGTCCGAAAGAGAGCTTCTAATCATCTTTTTGTTTTTCATATTTGATTTCAGCTTCATGTTGAATTAGCCAATCCATGTTAACTGTTACGTCAAAACTTCTTAACTTTACTGGTCATAGGTCAATAAGGAAAGGTTAATCGTTCAGAATAATAGGACAATTCCGAACAATTTAGTTAACCATTAGGGATTTACCCTTAGCGATTCTACAGTATAGGGTTCTATAATTTCACTAATCGGTATCTTTCCAAATGATAGGAGGTTAACAGAAACTAACTTCTATCGATGACCGTAAAAATATCACTGAAGTCTATTGATTTAAAACTACAACGTACTTAATACCACCTTTGGATCATGACGTGCTTTATTTGAATTACTCACAAAAGCACAGCTCCTTGCTTGATCAGAGGTTGATGCTTGTCATGAGGTTCGTCTTCCAACGACACCTTGGTTCAACTTTGGGCAATTTCTCTTGAAACGTTCTGTACTGCCACATTCATAGCAAGTACAACTGTTTGGTATAATTTGGTTTCTTTGGATGGATTGTTATTGAAGTTGTTGGGTTCGGAGTGGTTGTACACGAATGGTTTGGGGTCGACGGTTCACATGGCTTCAATTGGTTCTACAATTGGGGCATTACGTCCATCTTTAACACACCTGTGGCCTACTATCACTCGACATTCTTCTTCCTGCCGATAACCATATTTTCCACATTTAGGGAAGGACCCTTCATGCGGTTCATGTTTTCACACCAGAACTAGTCTTAGTATAATTCTGGGTTGTAGGACATACCTACTTATTCAAAAGCCCATCTTGCCCTATACCTTTATCATTTCTTTTCTTTAACACTCGACGTCTCACCTAACGTCCTTCCAGTCTGCTTCCCATAGAGTCAAATATATCAATGCTGGCTTGTGACACAACCCTTCCAAAGGTTGTATATTTTACAGGATTGACTATACTCCTTATCAATGGAGTTAGTCCCCAATATAGCGCTCACTTCGCTTAGTTTCAGGAGTAATTAGTCATGTTACCAGACATGACAATTCCTTCAAACGATTAGCGTGTTCTAAGTGATCAGCACATAACATTCCTATCTTTCATAGCTCAATTTCCAGTCTCTGAACTTAATTACTCGAATAAAAGTGTTCTAGCACAAGAATTTTAAATTCCGACCATATCATCTGAGTAATAATTTTCTAATTATAATTTTGTGCCATCGTGTTCCATCACGATACAACATAATCTACCAACATATCTGTAGCATATTTCACTACACAATGTTCTAGACTCTTACCAATATCCTTAACCATTTCGATCTTTTCTATCCACTCGCTAATCCATTCCTCCCTTTACCATCAGTAAACTATCAATAATTTCCCTAACACAACCAACAACATATCCTTCATACCGGATCTAATTCATCACGACTACTATTCATGTTTAGTTTATAACTAATGCTTGTAGTCATAATAATATTCGGTGGGACATTATCACCCTTAGTAATACCACTAAGAATTGAAATATTTCTATTCATGTGATTGCTCGGTCCATAATTCTGCGATCACGATTGCATAGACACTAGCAGTGATCTGTGATACGACTTTCGGTACCATCATCTGCTATCTTTGAGCAATCAACTGAATCATATCAATCTCCATCATTGGAGTTACTCTCTTTATTTCATTCTGCCGTACCCATCCCGTACGCAGTAATCAATACTAATCTCACCGTATAACTCGTTACCAGCTCAATCATAACAGCAGGTACACATACACACCAAATATTATCATACAAATTACACATACCAGTATCTAGTATATATATATGTCCCACAATATAATAACATACGGACTTAACCTGACGTCGGTTAACGTTTAAATATGTTTCATAACCCTTGTCACCAACTGACATATAGATCTTTCTCAACAAAGATTAATGTTTAATATGCTTGATTTCAATATCCTTCTGCATGTCAGCATAACCGATACATGCTCACCGTGAGCACCAAACGATTACGTACCACGGAGTTATAATATCCGTGTCTATTCGTATATCCGGCATACACGGTATACCACCTACGAACGAACAGCCAACTATGCTATAATGATTCCAACACCTCCTTGTGTACGGGTAATCATTCTATTCGAGTATACATTGGTATAGGCATCTAACGGATGTAAGGATAACATAGGGAGTTGCAAGGTTCGAGGTAATCACGCAACATGGGTTGCCTTCAAATATTATCAATTACTATCATGGGAAACTCTATCACTTGCTCAGTCATTGTCCTCAGGCGTTCTAGGTTCGCTAAAATCGGTAACTCTCGATCTGGAGGTGGTATGTCTCATATGTTTGAGAGTGAGAAATACACATATATATTCCTATATATATTATTTTTATCTGCTCATTTACTATCAAATTTATTATTATTATT
This sequence comes from Bidens hawaiensis, assembly GCF_021521415.1. Classification (NCBI taxonomy): domain Eukaryota; kingdom Viridiplantae; phylum Streptophyta; class Magnoliopsida; order Asterales; family Asteraceae; genus Bidens; species Bidens hawaiensis. The sequence continues at coordinate 79,960 of NW_027498294.1, read as the reverse complement.
ATTATTATTTTATTTCATTTTATTTATTTATTTATTTATTTTTTTACCTTAATGGAATAGGAATGGGTTCAGGTACAGATCCGTCTGTACGTGAAGGTCGTCGGTTCGGGTGAACATAGGGGGTTATTAGGATATACGGTACCGGTGTTGGTAGGGTAAGGGATTTATTAATTTCGGTTGGGAGTGACGGTTACTAGACATTTCTAGTTAATGTCAAACGAGAGATCTAACTTGGTAATATCATAACTATGGCCCGATAAGTCAGACTTATCATCAACCGATGCTCTAGGAATCTCAGCATCCTCGGTACTTTTATTATTTCATCCCCCGGTTCCTTATCCGGGTCCTATTTCCCAATACATGTACCCACAAGATATGCACATATATATATATATATACACATTAGCACGCATAAATAATATTATATACTTTACACATATGTTGCCATTTTTACCTATTAATGTTCCCCGTGACTTCCCCTGAGTTCCCTCGTGCGGACAAGTCTGTTATTATGTTCCGGACCATAATAACTCACTTGTCCATACAAGTTCATCCAGACCTCGTCACTATAACTTATTATTTGATATTCAGATCCTATAATACTTGAGCTACTGGTTATATTTTAGGTATCTTTAAAGACATCCTAATTCTTTATAACCAATGGCTCTGATACCAAGTTCTGTAACACCCCGAAACCGCAGCGGAAACGTAAACGGGATGCAACAGACACCTCTGATATCAACCACATTGCTTATAAAGAAAACTGATTACATTACTAAACTTCAAATTACATTATCTCGTATTTCATTACCGTCTAGGTGATACACACATCATACAATACGATACATAATTCTGTTTATTATAATGTATCCTAACATCCCACACGCAAATCTTACACACATCAAGCACTAAGCACGTAAGCAATCACTTCATCTTAATTGTACCTGAAAAGCATGTGAGAAAACGGGTCAACTACGAATAGTTGGTGAGTTTCACAATTTGAGTAAACCTTGATAAATCAATATCATAATATAATATTATCTGGGGACACTGTTAACCCAGTACTGTACCCTTTCCGGGGGCAATGTTAACCCAGAAACACCTTTTTGGACATCTAGGGACACTGTTAACCCAGTACTGTACCCATTCCGGGGGCAATGTTAACCCAGAAACACTTCTAGAGACATCTGGGGACACTGTTAACCCAGTACTGTACCCATTCCGTACGATTCCCGTACAATCAAATATTTATAAATACACGCAAATCCATGCGTTCAGTATGTATTTAAACATTTCAATAGTAACATGCTTCCGCCCCGGGAAAATATTTGAAAACAATTCAGAAAAGGGGCTCGTGAAACTCACCTTAGCACATGCAAGCAGGTAACAACAATCATTATCAATTAACACGTCCAATCTGTAATATGATCCCTACGATCGTTACTATACACTCATTATTAATATAACTTTAACCAAGTTAACCGGTACATCTGGGGACACTGTTAACCCAGCACTGTACCCGTTCTGGGGGCAAGGTTAACCCATAAACACTTCTCCGGACTCAGATTGTGATGTCGTTTAGAGTTCAACAGTCAAATTTTCTAATAGCTTGTTTTCCCCGTTTTGCGTGCCTAGCACGGTTACCCGTTTTTATGTTTCAAAAATGAGTTTGGTCACACACGACCTGAAAATAGTGGTTGACTGATAATTTAGTTTAAGTTGTGAAATTAGAGCTCGGTTTAGACGCCCCGATTGGCCGCGGGACCCGTTTCCGTCTTTAGCGTACCGGAAACTGTTAAATCAGACAAAAATTACTCAAATCATCCGAATTATTTTCGGATGATTTATTTTTACTTGTTTAACTCATTTATATGAAAATAGTTCATTTTTAGGGTTTTTATACACCAGTCAGCTCGCTTAAGCGAACTTTACCGGTTTACGCCTTTTAACTTTAAAAGTTTGATAATTAGCACAAATAATTATCCGTTTAATCTCGGATCTTGAAATTTTGTACAAATCACTTTTTGACAGTGGGGAATTTTATAAAAATATTTCCAGAATTAATTTCTATATTTAAAATTTATTTATCTATTTTTAAACACCATTTAAACACTAAATATGTCGTAAATACCAAACGATCTTAGAAAAATCCAAAATTTTTCCTGGATGTCCCCTGCCATCTACATAGTCCCCTGTAATTTTTCGAGAACCAAAATCCCCTTTTACATGCCATTTTCACTAAAACCGAGCTAGAAAACCCTAGAATCCGTTTAACCGAAAAGCCTTCATAGACTTCTCCAACTGACCTAAAATTTTGTGTGTCACTTATACATGTTATAAAAAGCTTATCTGCAATTTCCAGAATTTTTCATGATATTTAACTATTTTTCACCATTTTTGGCCAAAACCGAGCATTAAATTCACCAAATATTCATCCTTTGTCCAAAAATTACCAAATATTCACAGAACTCTTATTTTCATGTGTTTAACACCCCTGTCAAATTTCATGACTTAACTCTAAACCATCAACAATCTGTCCAAATCTCCAAAACCGAACATAAACCGAATATACCTTTCGTTTTCCGCCACTACAAGCTACAAACTCGTCTTTCCGCCTTATCTACCACTAACCACGGAACCTACAACCAACATACCACTATACCAAGCAAGTTACACTCACGATCAAGCCTCTTACACTATAGTTTCGGTTATGATTCAAAAACAAAGATTTAAACCGTAAAAATTCGTTTTTGGTCCGTTTAACTCCTTTCTTGGACCAAGATCCCTTGTATAACCCGTATACATCACTTGATCATGCAAGAATCGGTTTTCATCTTTGAAACCTCATTTTCTTGCAAATAAACTCAAAAAACGGAGATGGAAACGTGATTAACTCGATTCTTTACCTTGTTTTCTTGCTCCAAAATCTCGGTTTTGGATTATATGTGAAGAGGAGATGAAGGTTTGTTGATATGTTTGTTGTAAAAAAAGAAAATGAAGTGAGTTTGTGGGGGTGGTGGTCCGATCGGCTTCTTGGAGGTGTGGGGTGGGACCCACTTCTCCATTCCTATCCACACAATTGGATTCCCGTAATCCGGATATTGTTTTGGATAATCTGATTCAGTTCGTTTTTCGGTTAAATGTTTAATTCGGCTTAAAACGAGGCTAAAACGGTCGTTTTTCGGCTTAAAAATGAAATTTATATAAAACCGATTTAAAATCTTTAAAAACTTAAACCATGACATTTATTAACTTAAAACATCATATCATTAATTATCGCGCATCTTTTTCGGCTTGATCGATCATCTCTTGCTCGGTTTGGTATTAAAGGTTTCGTTTAATGTACCGACGTACCATTAAATCGAAATTCTTTTTCTGTGCTTTAATTCACTTATCCCGAAGCTTTAATACTTCGTAAACAACACTAAATATCATATATCTCGTCTATAATTAAACCCTCGATTCGTTCGGGTTTCAATAACAATCGATCGATTAATCGCACATTCAATACGATGAATTATATATTCACGTACAATCAATACAGTGAACCATGTATTCTCGTATAATTACTATGGTAACTCATGTACCCGACATTAAATATGACGTAACTATTGTCTACCGGTTAGGGTATACCGGGTTTCGTCGGAATCGTTACAGTATACTTATGTAATCTTTGCATGAATTTGTGTTTTCAACTAAACTTGAATGATAATGTGACATTTTGTCTCATTCTAGCGTACTTGCTAAATTTCAGTTGTGTTTATAAGTCTGAATACTTTGTTTTGAAATTTAAGTGATTTCGAGCAAACTTTGTTTCTCAAGAACACTTTATGCTTACAGCACACTTCTATTTTAGGATTTAACATTATAAGTGTTCTCCAGCATGCTTTATGTTTTTGATGAAATTTCAAGTAAACTTTGTTCCCCGAGTATACTTGCCAGTATATCTTTGGACAAAGTTAACTTTTTTTCTTGATTAAGTTCTTTCAAGCAAACTTCAGTTTGTTAGGATATTCGAGTAAGGTTTGACATTTAGGAATATCTCTAAGCTATTTGAGATCTTTATTGATCTCGAGCAAAGTTGTCTATTAGAACAAATATACTTGATTCCATGGCCTGTGATTCGAGCAATCTTGTATATTCGAGTATACTTCTTTCACTTGGTTTTGGCGGTATTTAGATACTAAATGACAAAAGTCATTAAAACCCACTTTCAAACACAAAAGGGTATAGTATAAAAGCGGGACTTAGAAAAATTTTCATTTACTTCCCCCCTCTCTCTTTTCTATTACACCTAGCTTACTCGCGACCTAAGTCATTGAATCGTTGCTCCCTAAATCACTCTAAATATTATCATCCATCCTAATTCTGACTTGGTAAGCTTTGATTAAATGATTTCCGACACTTATTATGTGTGTTTAAGTTTTCAACTTTTAGTTTTACTAACATCTCTATTTTATGTGTAGGTTATCAAATTGTCGAAGAACATGTTCATAAAGACTATCCTTTTATGCTTTCTTCTTCAATTATATATGCATGCATGTTCAGTTAATGTTCAAATTGACTAACTTATGCTTTGAATGTGTGCTTTATTTGTGTGTGTGAAGATATGGCATATAAATTCGAGCCAAAGCACAACATGTGTGCGTTTCTCCAAATTACAGAGGAGAATAGCCTTCTCGAGCTCATGATAAGCTCTAATATGATATTTTCCCTGACGGAAAGCCCTATTATATACAGAAATCACCACACAGATTTCTGGAGATCAGCACAATATGTGGAATATGTAAATGGCAGAAGAATTGAGGCCACTATGCTTGGAAGGGAAGTTGAAATTACTGAGAAAATCATACGCACAAGCCTTCAGTTAAATGATGATTTAGCAGAGCAATTATCTAACCCCCAACAGTGGTTGTTAAGAGTATTCCGAGAAACATTGGGGGTACCAGGGTAACATAAATGAGGGACAATTCCAGAAGGGGATGTTTCCTTTAAGCTACCGGTTTCTGATTCATCATATTATTCCAAGTTTGACTCCAAGAAGGGAACCTGGACGTTGATGAGTAGGGAAATCTCGACATCCACTGTTGCTTCTCTTTAAGATCAACCATTCAAATTTTCTAGAATGATATTTAAAGGGTTGGTAACAAATACAAGAAAGAGGGAGGAAGTTAAATTTCTCATGTATACGAGGTTTCTGCAAATTATCTTCAACAGGCTACACCCTGACTTACTAGCTTCCGGTGGAACACATGTACTACAAGATCCAAATGTTTACATGAAGGTTAGTAGATTGGGGGGGGGGTGGGGCAACAAGTCAATATGATATGGAAGTGGAGTTTGATATACTTCATTGGTTAATTAATGATGTAGTTGAAGTAATGGATGTTCCTGCTTCACCAGTTGTGAGCAGTGAGGATGAAAGTGATGATGATGAGACTTATTTTGATAATGATGATAATGATTATGATGTTGGAGGTGATGATTTGATTGTTAAGAAAAATGTGGCTGATGTTCTAGCACATGTTGAGGGGGAGATAGTTCATGATGAAGTTGTTGCTGAGGTTATTCACCATACAACAACCCTTACACCACCACACTCACCACCTCAAACACCAACCTATGAGCTATACAACCCATCACAAACACACTCACCACCTCAAACCCAAACCCAATGCTATCTAAATGAATACGAACCTTACATAGCAGTACTCATTGCAGCCCACCTTATAAACCAACCAAACACACCTTACCAATCACCAACCCACTCCATAAACATTGCCCATACTGACATTTCTTCATCACCATCCACCCAAAGCCAAACTACTCTAATACAAACCCAAAACCCTTACCACGTACAAGTTCACAAATAATTTAAGCCCAGTACACCAAACTCAACCCCAAACCCAAATTTCCGAGTCCTCTGAAACTGATCCCTTTACCTAAACCTTTCACCTTCAACCAACCCAGACCATGCACTATTACAAAGAAACTTTAATCTGATTGTTGAAAATTGTGTTTTGAAGACTGAAAATTTAGAGTTGCGGGCTAAAAAAAAGAACTAGAGAAACAATTACAACAAGCCCTTCTAGAAAATTCAAACCCTGGAATCTAAGTTTGAAAAGACCTCAGATGCACCAAAACACAGGGAGAATGTTCCTATTTCTACTGACAATAACTCTTTGATAAACATTAGTTTTACCTATGCTGAAAGTGTAGAAGAGATGGGTGATGATGATAAGGATATGACTGTGGTTGTGGAAGAAAAGGAGAATGTGGAAGATGTGAGAATGAATGAAGATGATGATGATGTAACTGTTGTCCTAGATGAAGATATAGAAGAAGCTGAAACTTTAATTATGTCTGGTGAAACTGTGGAACTTGACCCTACTCATGATGAATCTGATGAAGTTAGTTCCCTGATTATGAAAAAGAAAGTAGTAGTAGATGAAGAGATGGAAAAATTATTTAGAGAAATAGATGAGATGCCACCTACTGTCATAAGATAGGTTGAATCATCTAAACTTCTTGATGAGGATGATGAAAGAAGGAAGGAGAAAGGACATGCAATTGCTGAAAATGAAAGTTAACTACAACCATTAAAGAAGAAGACAGATAAATCAAATGTTCATATCTTGTTTGTTTATGACACTTCTGAGAAGGCTACAAAGCTACATGATCAGATTCTAAATGAAAGGTTTGAGAGGGAGATTCTAAACTTTATGTTGACTGAAAAGGAATTAGATGAGCAAAGGTTCCCGCTGGAACAAACTGAATTGCAAAACAAGTTGAGAGAAGATGAAGAAGAATTGGATTAAGAGGTCCTTGAAGGACACTTAAAATTAAAACAAGTTGAGGATGCTGAAAAAGCACTAGCTATAATTGTCCATAAATTTCAAGAAGAAGAAAAATCTATAGAAACAAAACCAACTGATGAACCTATTTCTTAAAATCTTAACAAACAGTTGGTAACTGATTATAATGCCAAAAGAATACAAGAAGAAATGGCAAGAGCATCATCTGAAAAGTCCATTGCTGGGTTACTAAATGAAATAAGATCTTCTGAGAGGGAATGGATTGTGAAATTGTCAAATTTGCTAGAAAGAGTAAAAGGTATGGTCAAAACATACCTAATTTAGAAGAATCCTTTCAAAAGAAGAAATTTGAAAAAGAAAAGGTACAATAGGAGAAAGAAAAAGATAAAACATGCGAAGAATCAATTCATGCTATACCTATACAAATAATGAGACCTGAAGAATATGATCATGATGAGAATATGGACCTAAATAAACCACAAATTGGTGCATTGGAGGATCTATCTGATTTAGATGAAGATGAAGAAGTAGAGAGGTTAAAAGACAAAGAGGATGAACCTAGTTAATCTCAAATCAATCTGATATACATATGACGAATATTGAAGCAAGGATGGAGGAGTTGAAAAGACAAGATCCAAGAATTATTGGTCTATTAAGATATGGTCTTGAATATGAAGCCATCAAGAATCAATCTGATAAAGACCTTGATTATTTGTTTGGTAAGAAGAGAGATGAAGAAAGAAAGAAAAGCGAAAATAAAAGAAACATCTTAAACTAACATTTGTCTTACTTGAAAAGGTGCAATTATTCTGAGTAACACTTAAGTCAAATGACCTTTGAAGAAATAGAAAGTCTAAGCAAAGCATTGAAGGAGAAACATAGAGAAGAAGAAGAGAAAAGAATTAAACAAAGGGTTATTGCTGAACTTGAAGAAAATGTGAAAAAAATTTGAACATGCTAAACTAATGACAAAGAAAGAAGTGGAAGAAATGTTCAGGGTCTTATCCAAAAGAGTTCATGATGAAGATAAGATTACTGCTGAAAATAGAATACATAGAGAGATCAAAGAGAAAGAAGAAAAAGAAAGGGCGGACAAGGAAAGAAAGATAAAGGCTGATAGAGCAAGAACTTGGATTGAAGAAGAAAATAAATTATCCCTATACAAGCAAACTGATTCTAAGAAGAACAATTTATGCCCCGGGAAGACAGAGAAAAGATAGATAATTTAAGAAAGTGATGCTGAAGTAGGGTATGCCGACATGAGTCTTTGACAGCTTGGGCATATCACAATTAAAAGAATTATTTGAAGAAGAAAAGGTATATTTTGACGAAGTAGAGGCTGAACAGAAGAGACTTATGACAAGACAACGAAATCCCAAGAGGTATGTTGTTGAAAAGCCACAATCACCTTCACAAGAACAAATGGATAGGGAAACTATGGAAATGATAAACATTTTTTCCAGGGAAGGTGTCAAATACATGTCACTTATAATGGTGAAGAAAGCTGATATAATCAAAATCTTTGAGTCCAAGGGACATGTAAGAAGGCCCCAACAACAAAGATGATACTTATCAAAAGCTTTTACATCCAGAGCTCCAATCCCTGCCACCAGGTCCAACTTTCAAAGAGAACAAAGACCACCATCAAATGTGGATCTACCAAAAAAATTGTGTTATGATTCTAGGACCAAGACATTAAAGGTGATAGTGAAAAGTGGTATGCTCAGAACTATCATATTCAGTGATGATTTCAGGGAGTTCAGTAGAGTGTAGCCTGAAGAGCTAGCAGATCTACGTCTCTTTGGTTATCAGCAAAGAGATAGATTTGCTGGACAACAAAGGAATGATCTGTCAAACTACCTAAAAGAACAAGATAGGACAAGATTTCCTTTATTGAACAAAAAGAGAAATTTAAATACACTAAAGCTGAGAAGAGGAAAAGGCAGAGAAGACTAAGTGACATTAGAATAACTGAATTGTCTTTTGGAAAGAAAGTCACAAATCCTTATGCCAACATAAAAGAGTGTATCAATATGAGAAGATAGATGAGGAGGCCTAACAAAGAAGTGTAGAGAAATGAAAAAATTGCCGAGATTCATTTTTAAAAAAAAGACAAACAACTTTATCTTAAGAAACTCTGAAGGGTTTGCCTTGGGAATCATAAAAGAAGACACTGATCTGGAGTATCTCCATATGGATGATCTACATGACATCATGAGATGGGACCTCCCTGAGGAACATTCATTCCATGTGGAGATCTCAATATTCCAACAAAAGGTTGCGACAGTAAGGATGTAAAGAAGAACTGAAGAAAGAAGAAGCTCAAGGAGCTGATTATTGTTTGATTAGTAAGTTTTGATTTGTATCGTCCTAGTGACAAAATTCTGAATATGTAATATTTTCTTTTAAGTAATGTAATTTAATGCTTTAAAGAATTTGATGTGTATTTAGACAAGTGTATGCTATCTACATGTGTTTTGGTGCATCTGAGTTTTTTCCAATCTAAAGGGAGATTGTTGGGATCTTAAAATGATCAAGGAAGATTGGAATCTTCTCAACCTCCTCAAGAAATACGCTAAGTATGGAATACGAGCAAACTAGGCATTTCGAGCAAGCCTAATACTTATTCGAGCAAGGTATCTTACATCTGTCACACCCCGAGAAACTTAACTTAGCAGCGGAAGTCTTAATTAAGACGTTCGAGTGGTGACAGACGCTGATTAGCCATACCATATTTAAACACACACCATTAATGTACAAGTTGGACATTTATTATTGAAAATACAAGTTACAAGTCATCAGAGTACATATTTTATTAAAAACATTATGTCCAACTGTCGGGATCTAGAATCCCGCATTTTTCCATTGTTTTCTTCACGAAGCGCCAAGTTTTCCTTTACATGAAAAGCACGTTTAAAATATACGTCAACACAAAGGTTGGTGAGTTCTCAATAATATAAAATATCCTTTTTCATTAAATTTCACTTTCTCCATTTCGAAACTATTTTGTCCAAAATCAAAATTTATGTTTTACCTTGACCCCACGGGACCAAGGCCAACTTACACGAAAGTTGTTTAAAATCATATAGTCGCCTCAACGACAAACCAATGGACTCCTTTCTTATTACAACAATAGATCTCTAAATAACATTTTATTCTTCAACATTTGTGATTGTTATAAACTAGCAAGGAATATAACAAATGTAATGCTACTAAACCTATAATCAAAGCATACAATAATTCAAACTATTTGCCCCCAACATTTAACCAGCGCGACTGGTCGGCAGGCAGGGCGTCACCCGATAGATCTATCAATATTTCTATGCCTTTTTACAGTTAATGATTATACGACTGCGAAAACCACAATTTCCCGGAATATTTATTCAAGAGAATACTTATTCCCGTTAGCCCGATCACGTTAACCCACGTTGGTCAAATCTAAAGCCCTTACAATATCACAATTGTTAAGATAATAAAATGTGTTTTGACACAAACATGTTTCCCCCCCGAAAACATTTATAAATCCTTTAAAACAATTTAAATGGTGGGGGTTTATGAGAAACTCACCTTTACTGTTATTGTCGGTTTTCGTTCACGTCTCGTGTCCTATTCATTTAGTACACGCTTTTAATAATTTATTCCCACAATAATCTTAAGTTGTTCTTTCAACTTAAAGTGTTCACACAACTATTTCAATCCTTCCAAAATTGTTTAACTTGTTTATTAGTTTTAGTGTTCAACGACCCACTGACGAATTTGGTTTGGCTAAGTCCATATTATATATTCACTCAAGTACATAACATATATATATATATATATCATAAACACATATGCATATATATATATGTATATATATATCTACTTCTATATTACTAACATATATTTTCCTACCTTATCATCAATTATGCAAACAAAACACTTAAGTACTTTCTTAAAATTGTTTATTGATTATTAAATTAATATTTAAATGTAATTATAGTGAAACCTCTTTTTATTTACTGAATTATTTAGGCCTTTCCAAAATTTTACAATACTTATGTTATTTTGTCATATTTTACCGGTTTTGTCGGTTTAACGTTTAACGGTGAATTGTTTAATGTTTTTATGAAAAAATTAATCTTTTTAAGTAAAAATATAATTTTTATAGGTGAAGTAAATGTGTTTTATAATTTAGTTTGTAAAAATATATTTGTTGTCGTTTTAGTTTAAATTTGGTAAAAATGGTCATTTTTAAACGTTCTTGCGTCGTCTTTCACGACGTGACTCGCTTATTGTCAAGTTTTATTATCTTGACCACTTTACACACATTATATGATGTAATTTATATGAGTTTTTAAGTTTTAGGGGCTGGTTTACTTTAGCTCCTAAAATCTTTGTTGGTTAGCTTTAAAAAGATGATTTTTCGACTAGTTAAGTAATCGACACTCATTTTAAAGCAAATAAAGCATGTATAACATATAACACATAAAATCTACTTATTATAACCATGCAAAAACATAGAATTTCCAAAATTAAAAATCATAATTTACTAGCTAAAAACATGCATTTATTTCATATCATAAGTTTATTATGTCACACATTATTAACCTTACGTATGATATTAATTTCTAATGATTTGTAACATTTAATAAAACGAACAAAATCAGATTTTATTCTATTCCTTTTGTAGCCTATTTATTAATTTTATTGAATATATCAAAGTGTTAGTTTTCCAAGATTTATCCTAGCCTTTTATGATAACTTTTTGTATACTTTTACTTTCTTATCTTTGAACTTATTAATATTATTTTATTAATCCATGTCAACTATTTTCAAGATAATATTAACAAGTTTACTAGTAACATTTCAAATGTAACATAACAATCTTAAGTAGATTATATATAGTTTATGTGTTTCTATTCAACAACAACATATATTGAGTTTTTAAGTTTTAGGGGCTGGTTTACTTTAGCTCCTAAAATCTTTGTTGGTTAGCTTTAAAAAGATGATTTTTCGACTAGTTAAGTAATCGACACTCATTTTAAAGCAAATAAAGCATGTATAACATATAACACATAAAATCTACTTATTATAACCATGCAAAAACATAGAATTTCCAGAATTAAAAATCATAATTTACTAGCTAAAAACATGCATTTATTTCATATCATAAGTTTATTATGTCACACATTATTAACCTTACGTATGATATTAATTTCTAATGATTTGTAACATTTAATAAAACGAACAAAATCAGATTTTATTCTATTCCTTTTGTAGCCTATTTATTAATTTTATTGAATATATCAAAGTGTTAGTTTTCCAAGATTTATCCTAGCCTTTTATGATAACTTTTTGTATACTTTTACTTTCTTATCTTTGAACTTATTAATATTATTTTATTAATCCATGTCAACTATTTTCAAGATAATATTAACAAGTTTACTAGTAACATTTCAAATGTAACATAACAATCTTAAGTAGATTATATATAGTTTATGTGTTTCTATTCAACAACAACATATATTTAAGTTAATATTATTACCAATCTTGTATTACTATCATATCATTCTCATTTTTATCAAAAAACTAATATGTATTATCAAACTTTAAACATGCATATCATTATTTAAGCATAAAACATCAAAATACACATATATTTGTAACATTAACCATTTATAATCATACATATTCATACTCTCTCTCTAACTCATGCTCTCTCTCTCTCTCTATATATATATATATATATATATATATCTTTGTATTCTCATCTTTTAATCTCATTTTTAATCCTTTAGATCTTAAAATCACCAAACCAAGCTTAACCAATATGAATATGGAAGTAATATGCATGTGTGTATGTATGTATATGTGGATTCGGATTCCACATACACACACACATAACCCACGGGTCATACATTCATATATACACACTTTGTAATCTTCCATTTTCACATGAGTTTAAGGGTTTGGTTGTTTGTGTGAACCCTTTTAAGATGCAAGAACAAGTATTTTGCATCCAAAACCTTAAGAATGAAACTAGGGTTTCGGATTTACCTTAGGGTTTTTGAGAGAGGTACAAGAAAATAAGATGGATGGTCTCTTGGTGTATGCTCAAGGCTTGAATCTTCCTAACTTTGCTTCTAACCCATCTTTCTTGATTTTTTGCTAGGGTTTTGATTGTTGTTTGGATAATAATATGAAAATAAAAGAGAGAGAAGGGGTGGGGGTGGGGTTCGGCCACAAGAAGGAGGAAGGGAGGGAGAGAAAGGGGTGGTGGTTTATGTTGGAAGGTGTGGTGGTTTATATTGAAAGTTCCAAGGGACATGTGTCTTGATGCATGCACATGATGTTTCTTGGAATAACACATGGTTTACAACACACTCAATCTAACCCGAGTTAGGGTGATGAAGGTGGATGGCTAGGGGGGGGGGGTGTAGCGTAAATATTTTATTTTTTTTGTTTATTTAATTAACAACATGTATTTTATTTACCCCTTGCGATCATATTTTATAAAATACAACTAGTTGGGATTCGTTTTATGTAAAACCAATCACATATCTGAATTCCTTGTAAAATTAGCTTCGAAACCATATAAAGACGTAAATTTTTGGAGTTGGTTGGTTTCGGGTCCTTACGGTGAGCGGTATTGGCTTCTACTTGCTTATTTTCTAAAATTTCGTGATTCGAACAATCTAAAATTATACTTATGACCTAATATTAATATATTTACTGAATTTATATTATTTTAGGTCATTCCCGACGTTTAGGAATTTATTTGGACTTTTAACCTTACCCGGGTCGCTATGAGTGTCAGTTTTGAGCAGTATTCGATACGCACCAAAACTTAACTTTTTGAACACAATAAAATATAATATTCATATTCTTAGTGTCTTTAGACTAAAATATTATTATTTTATTTTCCATAATACAAGATTACACAATAAACACGGATTACATTAGCATAGGATTAGTCTTAAAAAGCTCGGGTGTCACATTCTCCCCTCCTTTAAGAAATTTCGTCCCGAAATTTAGGAGGTGCCACTAGTGTCGGACTCAACAGGGAACAAGTGAGGGTATTTTCTTTTCATTTGGTCTTGACGCTCCCAGGTGAATTCTGGGCCCAACTTGGAATTCCAACGAACTTTAACCAGTTTAATTCGGCTTCGTCTTAGTTTTTGGATTTTCCAATCCATAACCTCAACGGATTCCTCGACAAACCGAAGCTTATCATCTATTCGAACATCATCCACATAGATGATTAGGGATTCGTCAGACAAACATTTCCTCAGGTTTGACACGTGAAACACGTCGTGTATTCCACTGAGTTCCTGGGGTAGTTCGAGTCGATATGCGACAGGACCAACTCGACCAATGATTCTAAAGGGACCAATATAACGAGGGCTTAGTTTTCCTTTCTTTCCAAATCTTACAACTCCTTTCTACGGTGATACTTTTAACAAAACTCGATATCCTACATGGAATTCTAATGGTCGTCTGCGATTATTGGCGTAGCTCTTTTGTCGATCAACCTTTCCTTGATCTGAGAAACTCGGTCAGTGGTTTCTTGAACAATTTCAGGTCCAGTCAGCTATTTTTCTCCAACTTCTGCCCAACAAAGTGGGGATCGACATTTTCTCCCGTATAAAACTCTAAACGGTACGGCCTTAATACTAGAGTGGTAGCTATTATTGTAAGAAAACTCAGCCAAAGGTAGGTGAGTATCCCAACTTTTGCCGAAATCGAGAACACAAGCACGTAGCATGTCTTCTAAAGTCTGAATCATTCTTTCACTTTGACCGTCCGTCTGCGGGTGATAGGCAGCACTCATATCTAGACGAGTTCCTAAGGATTCATGCAATGATTGCTAAAAGTGCCAGACGAAACAACCATCCCTATCAGATATGATTGAAACAGGAATACCATGTTTTGCTATGATTTCCTTAAGGTAAAGTCTAGTCAGCTTTTCCATGCTGTCTTTTTCGCGGATCGGAATGAAATGTGCTGACTTAATCAACCTATCCACAATTACCCAAATAGCATCGTGATTATTGGGTGTCGGTGTCAATTTGGTCACAATGTCCATGGTGATATTATCCCATTTCAACTGAGGAATCTCAGGTTGTTGAAGCAATCCAAGTGGCTTATGGTGTTCACCTTTAACCTTTGAACATGTTAGGCATTTGCTGACCGGCTATGTCTCCTTTCATGTTTAGCCACAAATAGAGTTCTTGGAGATCTTTGTACATCTTTGTCGAACCTGGGTGAATCGAATATATAGACTTGTGCACTTCATCTAGAACCAATTTTCTCAAGTTCCCATACTTAGGCACCCAAACTCGATCAGAGGTATGAAGTACCATCAGATTTGGTGACAAATTCACCTTCTAGACCTCTCAATTTCTCAGCTTTTATATATCGAGGTTTTAGGGCTTCGCGTTGTGCATCACGTATTCGAGTTGTGAGACTTGTCTGTATCGTTAGACCTAGTGCTCGAACGCGTAATGGCTTTTCTCTTTATTTTCTACTTAACGCATCTGCCACGACATTTGCTTTTCCTAGGTGGTAGCGAATATCGCATTCATAATCGTTAAGTAGTTTGATCCAACGCCTTTGCCTCATACTGAGATCTTTCTGATCGAAGATGTGCTGGAGGCTTTTGTGATCAGTGAAAATCGTACACTTGGTACCATATAGGTAGTGTCTCCAGATTTTAAGTGCAAAAATAACGGCTCCCAATTCCAAATCGTGAGTCGTGTAATTTTTCTCATGCACTTTAAGTTGTCGGGAGGCCTATGCTATCACTTTATCTCTTTGCATAAGCACGCATCCAAGACCTAATCGTGAAGCATCGCAGTAAACAACAAATCCGTTTGTTCCTTCTGGAAGGGATACGATAGGTGCACTGCACAACTTTTGCTTAAGCAATTGAAACGCCTTTTCTTGTTTCTCGGTCCAATCGTACTTTTTATCTTTTTGGGTCAATTGCGTCAAAGGTTGCGCTATTGATGAGAAATTCGCGATGAATCTCCTATAATACCCAGCTAGGCCTAAGAATTGTCGCACTTCAGTTGGAGACTTTGGTGCTTCCCAATTCTTAATAGCCTCGATCTTCGAAGGATCAACGTGTATTCCTTTCTCATTGACAATGTGTCCAAGAAAGTGAACTTCTCTGATCCAGAAATCGCACTTCGAAAATTTTGCCTACAGATTTACTTTCTTTAGCAGTTCCAAAATCAATCTTAGGTGTTTTCCATGCTCTTCCTTGGTTCGCGAGTAGATAAGTATATCATCGATGAATACTATCACGAATTTATCCAAGTACGGATTGCAAACCCTATTCATCAAGTCCATGAATATAGCAGGAGCATTTGTCATTCCAAATGGCATGACAAGAAATTCGTAGTGGTCATAGTGTGTTCTGAACGCTGTTTTGGGAATATTTTCTTCTGCTACTCTGAGTTGGCGGTATCCAGAACGTAAATTGATTTTTGAATAATAGCTGGATCCTTGCAACTGATCAAACAGATCATCAATCCTCGGTAGTGGGTACCGATTCTTAATAGGTAGTTTGTTCGGTTCCCGGTAATAGATACACATACGGAATGATCCATCCTTCTTTTTGACGAACAGTACTGGAGCTCCCCAAGGTGAAAAGCGAGGTCTAATAAAGCCTTTGTCCAGTAATTCTTGAAGTTGATTGGACAGTTCTTGCATTTCTGACGGTGCTAATATGTACGGAGATTTGGCTACCGGTGCAGCATCTTGAACAAGATCTATCCTGAACTCAACTTGTCTTTCTGGAGGTAGACCAGGCAAATCTTCGGGAAATACCTCCGGGAAATCTCGAACTACTGGAATGTCTTCAAGTTTACGCTCCTTGGCTTTTGTGTCAACTACATGTGCTAAGAAAGCGGGGTATCCTTTTCGTAACATCTTCCTGGCTTTCATCACGTTGACAAATTTCAAATCTGCGTTGCTTTGATTGCCACGGATTGATAGAATTTCCCCATTAGGAATGGGTATACGAACTAACTTCTCGGAACAGACAATTTCAGCCTGGTTTCTAGATAACCAGTCCATTCCTACAAAGATGTCAAAGCTGCCTAATTCAACTGGCAAACGGTCGATCTCGAATTTTCAATTTTCTAGTTGAATGGTACAACCCTGAATGATTTCACCAGTTTCTATGAGCTTCCCGTTGGCTAATTCTATGGAATATTTGTTTTCTAACTTACTGGGTTTAATGCCAAGTAATGGCTCAAATTGTTTAGAGATGAAACTCAAATCAGCACTCGTATCGAAAAGAACATAAGCATAGTGGTTATTAACCAGAAACGTACCAGTTACCACAGATGAGTCCTTACGTTCTTAAATCTGACCCTTAAGCTTTGGACATTTGTTCCTATAATGTCCTTCGATCCCACATTCATAAAATCTCCTCCTATTGGGATCCGTCGATCGGCCATAACAATCTTGGGTCAAGTGTCCATATTGGTTGCATTGGTGACATCTTCTGCAAACACCATGATGGATTCCAGCGCAAGTGATACATCGAGGTGTTTGGTTAGTGTTCCTAGCGTTAGCAACAAACAAACGACGTGATCCTTGGTTCCTTCCTTTCTTAAATTGACCTCCTGAATTACCCGACCATTTCCTCTTGTTATCTCCCACATTGACAACCTTCTTTTCCGATTCACCTCCATCTCCAGTAGTTTTCTTTCCAGCATACTTTGTAACCATAATACCTTTACGAATCCTATTGTCAGTGAGGGTTTTCGCTAAGACACGAGCAGACTTAATCGTATCAGGTTTAGAGGAAGTCACCATCCCTCTAATCTCTGGTGCTAAACCCCATATGTATCTCTTGATTCGAACATATTCCGGGTTAACCAAACGAGGTACCAGTTTAGCGAGTGCATTAAATCGTGACGTGTAGGTATTAACGTCAGCTCCCTCCATGGTTAAATGCCAGAAATCATACTCAATATTTTGAAGCTCGTTTCTAGGACAATACTCTTGTAACAGCATGTCCTTTAACTGCTCCCAAGATAAACCGTACGCTGCCTCTTCTCCTATATTCTGGATTAAAGAGTTCCACCATTCTAAAGCATCATTGTTGGTGCATTTTGTGAGCGTCGCTATGCAATTCCGACTAGTTGGGTGAAGTTGTGGAGGGAGCCAACTTCACGTGTTGGTGAAGTTAATACAACTTCACGTGTTGGTGAAGTTAGAACAACTTCACGTGTTGGTGAAGTTAGGAACAACTTCACCTGTTGGTGAAGTTAGGAATAACTTCACCTTGAGGCCCAAGCCCAAGCCCGCGGAGATATTTATCTATATATATGTGTGTTATGTTTAGGGTTAAGTGGTTGATTCAGAAAAAGTGAGAGTGTTTTGTGTAGCTGTCATTGTTTAGAGAGAAACAGCTAGAGAGTGTCGTGTGGGCAGACCCAAGGTAGAGCTCACCTCGGGTCGGCCGTGTCTTTGTATTGTTTGGTATGTAATGTGTTTTGGTTATATTATAAAGGATCTGCAGATTCGATTATCCCATTTGTGTGTTTGTTTATTTGTAATCGTGTTCTTCATCTCCAACACTGTAAACGAGTCTAGGAGGATTCCGCACTCCTAGACCTCGTGCGGATCTCGTATTGATCAGCGACGCCCCGGGGGGACTAACAAGTGGTATCATAGCCTTAGGCTCTTATGCTATGGTTCGAGATCTACGTTTTGGTGTTTTTGGCACGTTTCAGATCGATTTTTAGTTAGAACAACCGTTTTGGCGAAGTTGTCGCTAAAATTTTAGGGTTTTGGCGAAGTTGACTTTTTTAGCGAAGTTGACTTTTGGACGAAGTTGACTTTTTTGGCGAAGTTGACTTTTTTGGCGAAGTTGAAAAAAAAAATTTGAAAAAAAAAATTAAAAAAAAAAAACTGTTTGGAGTTTTCGTCTGATTGGTCAGGTTTACACGATTATTGTGAGACCGAGAATGTTGTTCCGACAAAGAGTGAAAACTGGTATCTCTTGGTCTTACGTGTGAACAAATACGGGTCAACTATAGCTATGTAGTTGAAGTTGTGAATGGGATATTGATTGAAACTGGATATTGACACATATGTGGGTGTTTTTGGGCCAAGACACGAATGTTTGTTCGAGGTTGACCAACTGAAGAAAGTCAACTTTTGTTCGGGTTTTCGTCATTATTGGATCATGGTCAAAGCTTATTATTTATGTTATTTTCAAGGTGTTCGAGACTTGGATCCTGAAAACGTGGGATACGAGCATCCGGGATGCTTATTTATTATGGTGAAAATTTTTGAACAAGTTGGAGTTAATCGGAAATTAAATTGTTTAAGCTCTCAACCTGAAAATGTAGGATACGAGTATCTGGGATACTTATTTATTAGGGGTGAGCTACTTAAATAATTTCATTCTCGGAAATAATAAGAAAGTCACTTGATCGTTATCCCTGGTGATTGAAGATGCTTCGGATTTATTAATGGTCATGTGTGTTAGATTCTGACAAGGTGCTTTTGTGATGAAACTGATCACTTGATGTTGAGTAGTTGAAGATTGAACCTTATCTTACTAGTCGAATGGTTGAGATGATCGATTAGGCACCGGGATGCAGGTTAAAGATCTCGATCGATATAGTTCAGAGGGGCTTACACTGAAGGGGAGATCTGATATGGAAGACGCAGGGTGAATGGTAGATTTGTGAAGCTACAAGACAGTTTCAGACACGGGTGGTTGAAGACAGGATTGATGTTGCATGTATATGTGATGATAAACCTTGAAGATCACAGTGCAATGTCTGACAATCGAGTCCTACAAGAAGATGAAAACAGAAGATCATCAGTTAAGGGGTGTCTGTTGGTGCATGTTTTGTAACAAATGATCTTTTGTGTTTGTTAGAATTGAGAGCAACGGTCAAGGGGGAGTCTGTTGGTGCATTTTGTGACCTTCGCTATGCAATTCCGACTAGTTGGGTGAAGTTGTGGAGGGAGCCAATTTCATGTGTTGGTGAAGTTAATAAAACTTCACGTCTTGGTGAAGTTAGAACAACTTCACGTGTTGGTGAAGTTAGGAATAACTTCACCTTGAGGCCCAAGCCCAAGCCCGCGGAGATATTTATCTATATATATATGTGTGTGTTATGTTTAGGGTTAAGTGGTTGATTCAGAAAAAGTGAGAGTGTTTTGTGCAGCTGTCATTGTTTAGAGAGAAACAGCTAGAGAGTGTCGTGTGGGCAGACCCGAGGTAGAGCTCACCTCGGGTCGGCTGTGTCTTTGTTTTGTTTGGTATGTAATGTGTTTTGGTTATATTATAAAGGATCTGCAGATTCAATTATCCCATTTGTAGTTGAAGTTGCGAATGGGATATTGATTGAAACTGGATATTGACACATATTTGGGTGTTTTTGGGCCAAGACACGAATGTTTGTTCGAGGTTGACCAACTGAAGAAAGTCAAATTTTGTTCAGGTTTTCGTCATTATTGGATCATGGTCAAAGCTTATTATTTATGTTATTTTCAAGGTGTTCGAGACTTGGATCCTGAAAACGTGGGATACGAGCATCCGGGATGCTTGTTTATTAAGGTGAAAATTTTTGAACAAGTTGGATTTAATCGGAAATTAAATTGTTTAAGCTCTCAACCTGAAAATGTAGGATACGAGTATCTGGGATACTTATTTAATAGGGGTGAGCTACTTAAATAATTTCATTCTCGGAAATAATAAGAAAGTCATTTGATCGTTATCCCTGGTGATTGAAGATGCTTCAGATTTTTTAATGGTCATGTGTGTTAGATTCTGACAAGGTGCTTTTGTGATGAAACTGATCACTTGATATTGAGTAGTTGAAGATTGACCCTTATCTTACTAGTCGAATGGTTGAGATGATCGATTAGGCACCAGGATGCAGGTTAAAGATCTCGATCGATATAGTTCAGAGGGGCTGACACTGAAGGGGAGATCTGATATGGAAGACGCAGGGTGAATGGTAGATTTGTGAAGCTACAAGACAGTTTCAGACACGGGTGGTTGAAGACAGGATTGATGTTGCATGTATATGTGATGTTAAACCTTGAAGATCACAGTGCAATGTCTGAAGATCGAGTCCTACAAGAAGATGAACACAGAAGATCATCAGTTAAGGGGGTGTCTGTTGGTGCATGTTTTGTAACAAATGATCTTTTGTGTTTGTTAGAATTGAGAGCAACGGTCAAGGGGGAGTCTGTTGGTGCATTTTGTGACCGTAGCTATGCAATTCCGACTAGTTGGGTGAAGTTGTGGAGGGAGCCAACTTCATGTGTTGGTGAAGTTAATAAAACTTCACGTGTTGGTGAAGTTAGAACAACTTCACGTGTTGGTGAAGTTAGGAATAACTTCACCTTGAGGCCCAAGCCCAAGCCCGCGGAGATATTTATCTATATATATATGTGTGTGTTATGTTTAGGGTTAAGTGGTTGATTCAGAAAAAGTGAGAGTGTTTTGTTCAGCTGTCATTGTTTAGAAAGAAACAGCTAGAGAGTGTCGTGTGGGCAGACCCGAGGTAGAGCTCACCTCGGGTCGGCTGTGTCTTTGTTTTGTTTGGTATGTAATTTGTTTTGGTTATATTATAAAGGATCTGCAGATTCAATTATCCCATTTGTAGTTGAAGTTGCGAATGGGATATTGATTGAAACTGGATATTGACACATATTTGGGTGTTTTTGGGCCAAGACACGAATGTTTGTTCGAGGTTGACCAACTGAAGAAAGTCAAGTTTTGTTCGGGTTTTCGTCATTATTGGATCATGGTCAAAGCTTATTATTTAAGTTATTTTCAAGGTGTTCGAGACTTGGATCCTGAAAACGTGGGATACGAGCATCCGGGATGCTTGTTTATTAAGGAGAAAATTTTTGAACAAGTTGGATTTAATCGGAAATTAAATTGTTTAAGCTCTCAACCTGAAAATGTAGGATACGAGTATCTGGGATACTTATTTAATAGGGGTGAGCTACTTAAATAATTTCATTCTCGGAAATAATAAGAAAGTCACTTGATCGTTATCCCTGGTGATTGAAGATGCTTCGGATTTATTAATGGTCATGTGTGTTAGATTCTGACAAGGTGATTTTGTGATTAAACTGATCACTTGATGTTGAGTAGTTGAAGATTGAACCTTATCTTACTAGTCGAATGGTTGAGATGATCGATTAGGCACCGGGATGCAGGTTAAAGATCTCGATCGATATAGTTCATAGGGGCTTACACTGAAGGGGAGATCTGATATGGAAGACGCAAGGTGAATGGTAGATTTGTGAAGCTACAAGACAGTTTCAGACACGGGTGGTTGAAGACAGGATTGATGTTGCATGTATATGTGATGTTAAACCTTGAAGATCACAGTGCAATGTCTGAAGATCGAGTCCTACAAGAAGATGAAAACAGAAGATCATCAGTTAAGGGGGTGTCTGTTGGTGCATGTTTTGTAACAAATGATCTTTTGTGTTTGTTAGAATTGAGAGCAACGGTCAAGGGGGAGTCTATTGGTGCATTTTGTGACCGTAGCTATTCAATTCCGACTAGTTGGGTGAAGTTGTGGAGGGAGCCAACTTCATGTGTTGGTGAAGTTAATAAAACTTCACGTGTTGGTGAAGTTAGAACAACTTCACGTGTTGGTGAAGTTAGGAATAACTTCACCTTGAGGCCCAAGCCCAAGTCCGCGGAGATATTTATCTATATATATATGTGTGTTATGTTTAGGGTTAAGTGGTTGATTCAGAAAAAGTGAGAGTGTTTTGTGCAGCTGTCATTGTTTAGAGAGAAACAGCTAGAGAGTGTCGTGTGGGCAGACCCGAGGTAGAGCTCACCTCGGGTCGGCCGAGTCTTTGTTTTGTTTGGTATGTAATGTTTTTTGGTTATATTAATAAGGATCTGCATATTCGATTATCCCATTTGTGTGATTGTTTATTTGTAATCGTGTTCTTCGTCTCCAACACCGTAAACGAGTTTAGGAGGATTCCGCACTCCTAGACCTCGTGCGGATCTCGTATCGATCAGCGACGCCCGGGGGGGGGGGGGGGCTAACACTCATCTTGGAAAGAACAAACACCGTATTTGATTCTTTCGGCTGGAGAATAGTTACTAATCTTCATCACAGATTCCATCTTTTCGATCCATCTTATAATCGCTAAAGGACCTTCGGCTCCCGTAAAGGTTTTAGGACCGCACCCTTGGAATGTTTTGTAATTACATCCAAGTGATTGACTTCCTGAGGGGTTACCCGTAGTAGTTCCAGTACCAGTACCTATCTGAGTACCGTTCCCGGTTTCATTTCCCGAGTTTCGACCTTGGTTGGGGTCCGTACCTCGGTTAACAGTCTGCTGTTCTATAGCCGCATTAACATGTTGTGCAATTAATTGGGCTAATTCCTCGGGCGTCGTGGGTAAACCAGAATCTCGGGCGGTGCTTTGGCTAGTCCTTGGTGGCATTTTCTTTTAAATAATAAAGAAATATTAGATTGTACACAATTAATATCACACTTAATAATTAATTAATAATCAAGCATAATAAATAATAACACAATACACATTCATAAAGGAATAATCTTAATACATTAAACATCCAAAATTTGGTACCGATACATATTGGCACCTATATTGTCTTAGAATTTTCCCCAAACACAGTATAAATAGGCCTAAAGTGCCTACGAAACATACAACAAAATAAACAAACAAATAAACATCAAAAGAACCTAACATCCCATCTTCATCACTTCCCCTTAGCTACTAGTACCCATTACCACCTTTCATAGACCTGGTGGCGGCGGCAGTCCCAATACCCTCCTAATGTGAGTCATATGAGCCTCAACCTTCCTAAGCCTCTGCAGAATAGTGGAGAATGTCCGGACATCGAAGATATCCGTCGTCTCCAAGTGGGTGATGCGACTACCAAGGTGATCGATAGTAGAGCTAGTCTATCCTTAATGTGACTCATGTGACGTTCGCATGAAGTGCATCGTTCCACCCACTGAGTCTTATCCATCTTTGGTGAAGATCCACCAGCAGATGAAATACCAGTACCACCCTCCACAGGTCGCTTAACCCTTCGGGTGTACACCCTAAGTGGTTTAGGTGTCACCGGCTCAGGAGAAGGGTTCACGGTCGGTGGTGGTGGAGCAGGGGTAGTAGTGACTGGAGTAGTAGGTGTAGTAGAAATTGGCAGAGCTAGTACAGGATGTGAGGTCACTGGGGATGGATTACTAGTAGGTGCGGAGGCAAGTACCGCTGCTTTAGCGGCTTCCACAGCAGCTAAAGCCGCCATGGCCTCCTCAAACAAAGTGAACTCAGCCCTAAAGGTCTCAGCTCTCCAGAAAGAGTCACCAGTCTCCATGGTGATCCGTGTGAATTTGCTGGCAGGGGGTAGGGTAACTGAGGGTGTAGTAGTCATAACAAGTGGAGGTTCCCCTTCGGCTTCTAGCCAACCATTGTTCGAACCAATAGCTGAAGTACTCATGTGACTGAAAGCTGAAAAGTTGCCCGGTGGGGGCGGGTGAGTGAGCTGTAGGAATGCAGCTTGTGCCATTTCTAGTTGCTGCTCTAGTGTCTCCCCTATTACTGACTTCGGGGAAGGTATGTCCTTCGCCTCATCATCAGAGTCAGTGTCGGAAAGGTCAACGATATTCCTAGGTTCAGACATCTGTGACATAACACCAAAAATTTGCACTAAGTAACCATATAATGTAATTTAAAATGAAATCTAACTTTTTCATTTATCTTTTCTTCGCTTCGTAAAGTGGGAAAATTAATGTTGCGTTTAAATATTCAAGTTATAGTTTAGAAATTTTTCACCAAAAATTTCTAATTCGCTATAACCGTTGGCTCTGATACCAACTTCTGTCACACCCCGAAAAACTTAACTTAGCGACGGAAGTTTTAATTAAAACGTTCGAGTGGTGACAGACGCCGATTAGCCATACCATATTTAAACACACACCATTAGTGTACAAGTTGGACATTTATTATTGAAAATACAAGTTCCAAGTCATCAGAGTACATATTTTATTAAAACATTATGTCCAACTGTCGGGATCTAGAATCCCGCATTTTTCCCACGTTTTCTTCACGAAGTGCCAAGTTTTCCTTTACCTGAAAAACACGTTTAAAATATACGTCAAAACAAAGGTTGGTGAGTTCTCAATAATATAAAATATCCTTTTTCATTAAATTTCACTTTCACCATTTCGAAACTATTTTATCCAAAATCAAAATTTATGTTTTACCTTGACCCCACGGGACCAAGGCCAACTTACACGAAAGTTGTTTAAAATCATATAGTCGCCTCAACGACAAACCAATAGACTCCTTTCTTATTACAACAATAGTTCTCGAAATAACATTTTATTCTTCAACATTTGTGATAGTTATAAACTAGCAAGGAATATAACAAATGTAATGCTACTAAACCTATAATCAAAGCGTACAATAATTCAAAATACTTGCCCCCAACATTTAACCAGCGCAACTGGTCGGCAGGCAGGGCGTCATCTGATAGATCTATCAATATTTCTATGCCTTTTTACAGTTAATGATTATACGACTGCAATAACCACAATTTCCCGGAATATTTATTCAAGAGAATACTTATTCCCGTCAGCCCGACCACGTTAACCCACGTTGGTCAAATCTAAAGCCCTTACAATATCACAATTGTTAAGATAATAAAATGTGTTTTAACACAAACGTGTTTTCTCCCCGAAAACATTTATAAATCATGTAAAACAATTTAAATGGTGGGGATTTCTGAGAAACTCACCTTTACTGTTACTGTCGGTTTTCGTTCACGTCTCGTGTCCTATTCATTTAGTACACGCTTTTAATAATTTATTCCCACAATAATCTTAAGTTGTTCTTTCTACTTAAAGTGTTCACACCACTATTTCAATCCTTCCAAAATTGTTTAACTTGTTTATTAGTTTTAGTGTTCAACAACCCACTGACGGCTTTGGTTTGGTTAAGTCCATATTATATATTCACTCAAGTACATAACATATATATATCATAAACACATATGCACATATATATATATATGTATATATATACTATATATAATGAGTGAAAGATGGGCAAATTAAGACGGGGGATTTTAAGGAATTTACAATTATTTAAGCACATGGTACAAATACAAAGAGGGACAAAGTGGTAATTGCATACTTAAATATCACGTGTTTTACATCTTTATGAATGATAGTTACGATTTTAGTCCTTCAACTTTATTTATGTTTTTGTAAATTTAGATAATAATTATAAATTTAACCTCTATCTTTTGCATATTTACTCTTTTTAATTTCACTTTTAACCTAACTCCCCCCACGATTTTCAGACGGTCATAACTTTTTCGTACGATAATATTTTTTAAAAAAAATTGCACTATAAAAATGAGCGTTTAATTCTCTTTAATTTGAGTATGATATTGCCATAGTTTGTTTAAGTTATAAAAATGACCATTTTTGTGGTCCAATTTTGATGGTTTTGAGTTAAACCGTGAGCCAAATCATTAGTAATGCTATTTTGTTGTTGAAAACTGAAACGTTGAAAATTGAAACCAACCAAACCGAATCATTATCAACGATTTGGTTCCGATTTGGTTTGTACTTTGATAGCGGTTTGAGTTTAAAATAAGAATGATTAATCCAAGTATAACAACAAACGTACGGTTTCACGTTTTTAAATAAAACAACAAACGCCCATAAATCTATTACATGATTACTAAAGTCTGCGTTTCCCACTGCATAGCGCGGGCACTCATCTAGTATATACACACACACACACACACACACACACACACATATATATATATATATATATATATATGTATATCTACTTCTATGTTACTAACATATATTTTCCTACCTTATCATCAATTATGCAAACAAAACACTTAAGTACTTTCTTAAAATTGTTTATTGATTAATAAATTAATATTTAAATGTACTTATAGTGAAACCTCTTTTTTTTGCTGAATTATTTAGGCCTTTCCAAAATTTTACAATACTTATGTTATTTTGTCATATTTTACCGGTTTTGTCGGTTTAACGTTTAACGGTGAATTGTTTAATGTTTTTATGAAAAAATTAATCTTTTTAAGTAAAAATATAGTTTTTATAGGTGAAGTAAATGTGTTTTATAATTTAGTTTGTAAAAATATATTTGTTGTCGGTTTAGTTTAAATTTGGTAAAAATGGTCATTTTTAAACGTTTTTGCGTCGTCTTTCACGACGTGACTCGCTTATTGTCAAGTTTTATCATCTTGACCACTTTACACACATTATATGGTGTAATATATATGATTTTTTAAGTTTTAGGGGCTGTTTTACTTCAGCTCCTAAAATCTTTGTTGGTTAGCTTTAAAAAGACGATTTTTCGGCTAGTTAAGTAATCGACACTCATTTTAAAGCAAATAAAGCATGTATAACATATAACACATCAAATCTACTTGTTATAACCATGCAAAAACATAGAATTTCCAGAATTAATATTATGTTCTAAAAATCATATCATAAGTTTATTATGTCACACATTATTAACCTTATTATGATATTAATTTCTAATGATTTGTAACATTTAATAAAACTAACAAAATCAGATTTTTTTCAATTTCTTTTGTAGCCTATTTATTAATTTTATTGAGTATATCAAAGTGTTAGTTTTCCGATATTTATCATAGCTTTTTATGACAACTTTTTGTATACTTTTACTTTCTTGTCTTTCAACTTATTAATATTATTTTATTAATCCATGTCAACTATTTTCAAGATAATATTAACAAGTAACAATTCAAATGTAACATAACAATCTTAAGTAGATTATATATAGTTTATTTGTTTCTATTCAACAAGAGCATATATTTAAGTTAATATTATTACCAATCTTGTATTACTATCATATCATTCTCATTTTTGTCAAGAAACTTATATGTATTATCAAATTTTAAACATGCATATCATTATTTAAGCATAAAACATCAAAATACACATATATTTGTAACATTAACAATTTAAAATCATACATATTCATACTCTCTCTCTAACTCATGGCTCTCTCTCTCTCTCTCTCTCTATATATATATATATATATATATATATCTTTGTATTCTCATCTT
This sequence comes from Bidens hawaiensis, assembly GCF_021521415.1. Classification (NCBI taxonomy): domain Eukaryota; kingdom Viridiplantae; phylum Streptophyta; class Magnoliopsida; order Asterales; family Asteraceae; genus Bidens; species Bidens hawaiensis. Next base: position 52,021 of record NW_027498294.1, on the reverse strand, counting down.
TTAGTTTCATTTTTAATCTCATTTTTAATCCTTTAGATCTTAAAATCACCAAACCAAGCTTAACCAATATGAATATGGAAGTAATATGCATGTGTGTATGTATGTATATGTGAATTTGGGTTCCACATACACACACACACATAACCCACGGGTCATACATGCATATATATACACTTTGTAATCTTCCATTTTCACATGAGTTTAAGGGTTTGGTTGTTTGTGTGAACCCTTTTAAGATGCAAGAACACGTATTTTGCATCAAAAACCTTAAGAATGAAACTAGGGTTTCGGATTTACCTTAGGGTTTTTGAGAGAGGGACAAGAAAATAAGATGGATGGTCTCTTGGTGTATGCTCAAGGCTTGAATCTTCCTAACTTTGCTTCTAACCAATCTTTCTTGATTTGATGCTAGGGTTTTGATTGTTATTTGGATAATAATATGAAAATGAAAGAGAGAGAAGGGGGTGGGGGTGGGGTTCGGCCGCAAGAAGGAGGAACGGAGGGAGAGAAAGGGGTGGTGGTTTATGTTGGAAGGTGTGGTGGTTTATATTGAAAGTTCCAAGGGACATGTGTCTTGATGCATGCACATGAGGTTGCTTGGAATGACACATGGTTTAGAACACACTCAATCTAGGGTTTGGGTGATGAAGGTGGACGGCTAAGTGGGGGGGGGGGGTTGTAGTGTAAATATTTTATTTTTTTGTTTATTCAATTAACAACATGTATTTTATTTACCCCTTTGATCATATTTTATAAAATACAACTAGTTAGGATTAGTTTTATGTAAAACCAATCACATAGTTAGGATTAGTTTTATGTAAAACCAATCACCAATCACATATTTTATAAAATACAACTAGTTGGTTGTTTTCGGGTCCTTACGGTGAGCGGTATTGGCTTCTACTCGCTTATTTTCTAAATTTCGTGAATCGAACATTCTAAAATTATACTTATGACCTAATATTAGCATATTTACTGAATTTATATTATTTTAGGTCATTCCCAACGTTTATGAATTTATTTGGACTTTTAACCTTACCCGGGTCGCTGTCAGTGTCAGTTTTGAGCAGTATTCGATACGCGCCAAAACATAACTTTTTGAACACAATAAATATAATATTCATATTCTTGGTGTCTTTAGACTAAAATATTATTATTTTATTTTCCATAATACGAGATTACACAATAAACACGGATTACATTAGTAGAGGATTAGTCTTAAAAAGCTCGGGTGTCACAACATCGAGCAAGGTTATCTCCTGGAATTCTTCTAAGTGTTTAGTTCGATCAAACTACACTTCCTCAAGCAAGGTTGTTCTTCAGTCGAGCAAGGTTTGTTTCAGAGCAAAATCTTGACCATGAACAAGCTTAAACCAAGTAATTTGGTGGGTCGAGCAAGGTTTCAATAATGGTGATCTCAAGCACACTTGTAGGAAGTTAAAGGAATTACACTAGGGACTTCTACGAGCAAGGTTCAACCTCGAGCAAGCTACAGAACCCCCATCACACTTAGTTTGCTAGAATAAGTTATTAACTAAAGGTTGAAGAGATCAAGAAGAACAAGTTTGCTCATAGGATATTCTTGAGCAAAGTTTAATTATATCATGAAGATTGAAGTGTGCTTGAATAGTATTTTATAAGGAAAATATTCAAAGAAAAAGATTGCTTGGAAAAACTGTTCCAACACACTTATGGATTACAAGGTCTGCTCGATAAAGACAAAAGCTTACTCGAAGACCTGTTTACACTTGTAATAATTTTGAATACGTTTGACTATGTTTTAACAATCATTAGGGTTTCTAGAATGTGTCATGTGCGCCTATTTAAGGAAATATTAGGTCACATTTATGAAAACGGTGAATTAAAGTTGATTAGACTTTCTTAGAAGACATAATATCTTTGTACAAAAAGTAGCCGCACCCGACATTCCACCTAGAAACCCTAAATTATTCCTTATATTATAGATTAATATCAAGGGAAATCTTTTGAGTCTCTTGTGTGTTTGTCATGTTTGTGTTATTTTAGCAACATCTTGATTATTATTGATTCCGCCTTAATTGATCATCAGGTCCTTACGTTTGCTTATTCGTAACCGTCTAGCCAACATTAAAGTTGTTGGTTACGAAGTTAATTGTGAGATAAAAAATCGATCCTGAAAAAATCTCCTTCTTTTCATATGTTCTCTCACTCACACAAGAAATCTTAAAACCAATTATAGTTTTATCAAAATCACGTGGTTTAGACTTAATATGATCTTCAAGAGGAATATTCTTATTCTTGAAAATCTCAGTTGTTTCAAACAAATCTTCAACTACCACACCATCATTAGTTTCGGAGAAACAAAAATGTTATGAATATAAGATTTTGGGGTTGACTTTTTCTCAACAATTTTTATTGGTTCCACTGGTTTAACTGTAAGGCCCCGGTTCCGGTGCCCTACGTTGGCGTTGGTTTTGCTCATAACACAAGTCTAAATATCATCGTTAATTAAAACGTTTTGCGGAATAATAAACTTCAAACATGTGTTACAGAATCGATCAAATCTTTTCTAATCAAGCATCTTTTATCTTTCAAATTAAAACATAAACCATAATAACATCATAACATTTTCCTGAAGATGCCAATGTCTTCAGTCCAATGCCATGTGTCCTTATTCAAGCGAGCTGCCTCAACCTATTCACCTATGTGCATACTAAAAGTCAGCTACGCTGAGTGCGTTTTAGTTAATCAGGCAACATACATTACATTCACATGCTTACATAAATATGTATCCGAAGATACATAACTTCATCTAGCCTTACATACAAACATACATAAGTACTTTCATTCTTTCTTATATACTTACATACATACATACTTTCATTCATACATATACGTTTTAAAGAGCATTCCGCCCTATAACCTTCGCATATATTATTGGGGAATGTTCCCTACATTCACTGATATTATTAAGGTCTGTTCCCTACATTCACAGATATTACTAGGTTCTGTTCCCTACATTCCCAGATATTATTAGGTTCTGTTCCTTACATACGCAGATATTATTAGGTTTTGTTCCTTTTTTAACCATATCTTCCATCCGTTCTATAACCATACATACATTTCTTTATATAATCATACTTTCGTACATCCTCATTTCATTACGTACTTTCATACATACATATTTCATACTAGGCATTCTACACATTACTTTCCCTGTTGATACGTGCAGTATCCGAAGTTCGTTCACGCACCGACAAACATTCATTCATAACATTCATACATACTTTCCATCAATCATCATAGCATACACATACCATTTAAGGTAAGTGTATTAACGTTCACATTGAGTATGCACACAGCCCTAAAAACATAACAAGGAAGTGGGGCTAGAAAATCACCTGAGCTCGGTTTCTCACAAAGTTAATGGTAACTCCTCTCTTTAACTGGGCGTGGCTAACTGTATAACAATTACACGTATCAATTAACTACTTCTAAGTATATTATACTTCTAAGTTATGATAACCCCTAGCTACGAGGGTCTGGGGGCAGCGCCCCTGGCATCGGGTTCTAGGGGCGGCAACCCCTATAGCGAATGAATTGATTCGTTGTCTTCCCTAGCGAATGGATAGATAACGAATGGCAAGTGCCATTTTTAACTCTTTAAGACGATTTAAGGGTTCATTCATCATGAAGACACACGAATGTGTCCCATTCGTTATGGTTGTCTAAATAATGACCAACGATTCGTTAAATCATGACGAATGAGCATCAATCTTATCCAAATCTTTGGTCTGATTCGTCAAGGTCAAAATTGATTAGAAAAACGATGGTTAGCGAACCAAATCTGCAATTAAACCTCAAATCATGCTGCAACAACCCAAACTTGGAATCATCTTGCTCGATATCTGTTGGGATGAGAAAATGGACTTAAGGAAGATTGGAATCTTCTCAACCTCCCTTAATATGGCTAAGTATGGACATCGGGTCCAAGGGGCAGAGCCCCTGGCTGGGGTCAAGCTGCCAGGTTAACTTGGAAACATTTTACTTCTATTAAGGCCCTTTACTAAAAGTTCATTAGAATTCTTGAATTATTATTTTATTTGCTAACTCATTCGTTATGACGAATGGTATATGTTTAAGCATCATTCGCTATCTCATTCGTTATGACAAATGGTTCCTTCTATTATAACGAATGGCTTGGTCTGTGAAGAATGAGTTCATAACGAATGGCTAGGCCATTCGTGCTTTCTATAAGACGAACGAGGACTCATTCGTTACGGGAGCATGTAAGTGTATCCTATAGCGAATGAATTGATTCGTTGTCTTCCCTAGCGAATGGATAGATAACGAATGGAAAGTGCTACTTGTTAACTCTTTAAGACGAATTAAGGGTTCATTCATCATGAAGACACACGAATGTGTCCCATTCGTTATGGTTGTCTAAAGAATGACCAACGATTCGTTAAATCATGACGAATGAGCATCAATCTTATCCAAATCCTTGATCTGATTCGTCAAGGTCAAAATTGATTAGAACAACGATGGTCAGCGAACCATATCTGTTGGGATGAGAAAATGGACTTAAGGAGGATTGGAATCTTCTCAACCTCCCTGAATATGGCTAAGTATGGACATCGGGTCCAACGGGCAGAGCCCCTGGCTGGGGTCGAGCTGCCAGGTCAACTTGGAAACACTTTACTTCTATTAAGGTCCTTTACTAAAAGTTCATTAGAATTCTTGAATTATTATTTTATTTGCTAACTCATTCGTTATGACGAATGGTATATGTTTAAGCATCATTCGCTATCTCATTCGTTATGACGAATGGTTCCTTCTATTATAACGAATGGCTTGGTCTGAGACGAATGAGTTCATAACGAATGGCTAGGCCATTCGTGCTTTCTATAAGACGGACAAGGACTCATTCGTTACGGGAGCATGTAAGTGTATCCTATAGCGAATGAATTGATTCGTTGTCTTCCCTAGCGAATGGATAGATAACGAATGGCAAGTGCCACTTGTTAACTCTTTAAGACGAATTAAGGGTTCATTCGTCATGAAGACACACGAATGTGTCCCATGCGTTGTGGTTGTCTAAAGAATGACCAACGATTCGTTAAATCATGACGAATGAGCATCAATCTTATCCAAATCTTTGATCTGATTTGTCAAGGTCAAAATTTATTAGAACAACGATGGTCAGCGAACCATATATGCAATTAAACCTCAAATCATGCTGCAACAACCCAAACTTGGTATCATCTTGCTTGATATCTGTTAGGATGAGAAAATGGACTTAAGGAAGATTGGAATCTTCTCAACCTCCCTGAATATGGCTAAGTATGGACATCGGGCACACTTGGACATCCGAGCAAGCTTTTACTTAAGCCTAGCAAGGTATTTTGCCTTTCGGGCAGAGTTATCTTCTTGAAGTCTTCCTAAGTGATAATCCGAGTAGGGTTCACTTTGTCTAGCAAGGTATTCTTCAAGTCAAGCATAGTTTGTTTAGTAGCAAACTCTTGACTAAACCAAGCTAATGAAGCCAAGTAATTTTGAAGATCTAGCAATGTTCGATTAATAAATAGTAGTCCGAGCATGCTTGAGGAAAGTTATTCAAGAAATATTCTAAGGACTTTCTTCAGCAAGGTTCAACTCCGAGCAAGCTACAGTGCTACCAGCACAAGTCAAATAGTGTTACCAGCACACTTTAGTTTGCTTAATAAGTTATCCTTAACAATGAGTTGAAGGGATACATGTAGAATAGTTTTGCTCGTAGGATCATAACTGGCAAAGTTTGCTATGATTAGGAAGATTGAAGTCTGCTAGGTGAATATTTTCTAAGGAAAATACTCCAAGTAAAGTCTACCCGGAGAACTGTTCACTAGCACACTTCAAGGTTACCAGGTCTACTCGAAGATGATAAGAGACACAATGTCTACCCGAAGACCAGTTTTACACTTGTATATTTTGTAATACAATTTTCTGAATATGTATTAATGATTAGGGTTCTAGAAGGAATGACAGTTGTCAGATGGCAGGCCTATAAATATAATGATCTAGGGCACACCTTAAGTGACGCTGCACATACACCTGAATTGATTGGCAACAATTTGATGGCTGACATATTCTTACAGATATTCTGCCTAGAATCATATCATTCCTTTATTAGAACCCTAATGATTCCTTTTTGTAATCGACTTACTATATATGGAAATATTTTGAGTAAATTTGTGTGTGTGTGTCTTTATTATGTTCTTCAAGAAACAACAAGTGTGTTATTGATTCCGCCTTTAATACACTAATATTCTTCTCCAATCTAGCCCCGTCGTTAACCTTCTTTTTGACACTCTAAGTGTGGGTTACGAAAAAGATGGATTGAGTGATCAATGGGACCGACAAGTGGTATCAGAGTACAGCTCGACCACCTTGGTGAAGAATACGTTGCTGATTATTTTTTGAATATGTTTGATTTGAGGACGAAGGGTGACATCAGCTGAACATTGTTCCATTGGAGAGTGACGTCAGCAACTCTGCTCTTCTTTACTCAGATCTGCCCTGTTTTACGGTTTTAAAGTTTATTTTTCCCTAGAACTTGTTTATTGTTATTCTTAATCTTGCTTTACTCGGACCAGATTCATCAGATCTGAGAAGCATACCTCAGATCTGATAATTTTCAGAAAAGTTTAAATCAAAATTTTAAGTCAAAATTTCTTTTAAGTCTTTGTGTTTTCTTTAAAATATTTTACAAAATGTCTGGTTACGAGGAGCAGGAGGTGAGATTAACAAAATTTCTAGGCTCTATGGACAGGAAAATTATGTGAAGTGGAAAGTTTTGTTCGAAGATGCAGTTTGTTACAATCACGTAGACATGTGGAATTTTATCAAGAATGGACCATATGTACCAGAAACAGGAGCAAATGCAAACCAAACCGTTGGTGATAGGATGGGGAAGGTGGATGATCGAGCTCTTGCAATGATCAAATTGGGTCTGTCTTGGGAAATTCTGACCAAGGTTGCATATCATACCACTTCCAAAGCTACATATGATACAATGTTGAGTCAATATTTGACCCAAAACTGATCATATTGAATATTGGAATCTTCTCAACCTCCTCAGAAATCTCTAAGTATGGAACTGGGCACACCTCAGAACATCCGAGCAAGGTTTTACTTAGCCGGGCATGATATCTTGCATATCGGGCATGATTATCTTCTTGAAGTCTTCTTTAGTGGATATCTGGGCAGGGTTCACTCTTTGTGTATACCAGGGCAAGGTTCACTATATCAAGCATGTTTGTTCTTCATAGCCGAGTAAGGTTTACTTTAGAGTAAGCTCTTGGCTAACCAAGCTCATGAATCCAAGTATTTGAAAGATCGGGCAAGGTATTCTTTAATAATACAGTGGTCCGAGTATGCTTGATGTGTAATGAAATATCTCAAGTAACATAGGGTAGGATTCAACTCAAGCAAGATACAGTGCTCCCAAGCACACTTTGCTAATAAGCTAATTCCAAGCAAGGAGTTGATGGGACCATTGAAGAACAAGGTTGCTCGTTGGATTATGTCGGGCAAAGTCTGATAAAATCAAGAAGATTGAAGTCTGCTTGGTGAGTATTTTCCTTTGTAAAATACTCCAAGTAAAGCATACCCGGAAAAGTGTTCCCGGGCACACTTCATGGTTATCAAGTCTAACAAGGTAGGCAGAGCACAAAGTCTACTCGGAGAAGTTTACTTCTACAAAGCCTACCCGGAAGGCTTATTTTACACTTAGCATAGCTTTGAATATGTAATTTGAATATGTAATTTGAATATGTACGATATATTTAGGGTTTCTAGAAGGAATGATAGCTGTAAAGGAGGTGTCAGGCCTATAAAAGGAATTATTAGGGCACGCCTCCTAAGCATCGGCTGAATACGATATTAGAAAGAATATTTGTTAAGTCACAGCCGTTTTTAGAATTGTACGGATAAACTTTTCCATCAAGAAACCCTAAATAAGATTATCGTTTGTATGATTTGATATTATATAAATGGAAATCTTTTGAGTGAATCTTGTGTGTGTTAGTTACCTTTGATTAATTGTTCAACAACTAGATCGTTTGTTATTGGTTCCACCTTTATCAAAAGGTTTTCTTTCTAAATATAGCAACCTGTCATTAACTCTCTTGTCAACACATCTTTGTGTGAGTTATGACTTAATTTGTTAACGATCAATCAACAATCGGGGACCCGACAAGTGGCATCAGAGCTGGTCACCGCTATTTTAGTAAGAAATTGTTGCTGACTGAAGATTTGAAGAACAATGATGTAAGCAGAACACTGTTCCACTAAAGAGTGATGTCAGCTGCTCTGTTCTTCATTTCTGTCCAGATCTACATCTTTCCGATGTTTTCTCTTCCTTATTTCAATTAAAGTTTAAATTTTTACCTCTGATTCTTGTTCTATTCGCACCAGATTCATCAGATCTTAACAACCGGTTTTCAGATCTGAGTGTTTTTTTAAACTTGTCCTTTTCAAATCAATTGATTTTGATTTTCAAAATGTCTGGTTACGAAGAACAAGAAGTCTCTACTAATAAGATTCCTAGACTCTATGGACAGGAAAACTTTACCAAATGGAAGGTCTTATTTGAAGCAGCCGTTTGCTATAATGATGTTGATATGTGGTATTCAATCAAGAATGGTCCACAAGACACTACTAAAGGTGCTAATGCAACTGCTGCTGCTAGAGACATGATGAGGAAAGTAGATGACAAGGCCTTAGCCATGATAAAGCTAGGTCTGTCATGGGAAATATTGACAAAGGTTGCACATCATACCACAGCTAAGGCTATGTATGATGCAATCCTTGAAATGTTTGAGGGAAACACAGAATTGAAGAACATCAAAAAGCAAAGGCTCAAACAACAGCTAGAGAAATTTAAATACAAGGATGGGGAGAGATTGAAGTCAATCCTGGAAAGATTCTTAGCAATTGTGAATGAGCTAAGAACCACTGATTATGTCATGACTGATTATGACTTGAATACCAAATTGCTTAACTCAATGCCCAAGGAGTGGTATACTGCCTGCAAATTCATCCTTCAAAAGCCAAATTTCAATGATCTGAAGGTGGATGATGTAGTATGTTTTCTTCAGGCTGCAGAGATAGAAATGATTGAGAATGAAATGATCAAAGAAGAGAAGCCATGTTTTCAGGTGACCAATTCTCTCATTGCACCTATGGGGAACTTGTCAACCAAAAACCAACAACAGATTCCCATCATTGAGGAACCAAATGAACATGGTGTTGACACACCTAAAGCTTTTGTTGGTGGTGGTTCAAGCAACTCACAGAACCAATCAAGGTTCAATGTCTAACTCTTGGAAGAAAAGGATTCAGCCTCAATGGCTAGTGGACATGCACCTTACATTGGTGGCAATGGAAGTCATGGATCAGATTATCATGGATTGCTCTCAATGTTCACTGAATCTTATAATGCTTTTGTTGCAATGAATATGGTTCATACAAGCATTGTTCAAGATGATTTGGAGAAAATAGATGCTGATGACTTGGAGGACATGGATCTGAAATGGCATGCTGCCATGTTGGCACTAAGAAGCAAGAGGCTGTATAACAGGACTGGTAGATCACTTCTATCAGGGCCTAATGACAGGATTGGTTTTGATAAATCCAAAGCCATTTGCTATAACTGCCAACAACCTGGTCACTTTTCTTGAGAATGCAACCAGCAAAGAAACTTTCAAGTGAACCAATACCAATACCAGAACCAACATCCAAGAAGTCAGTTTTCAACATCAGCAAAATCAAAGCCAGCCAAGAAACAACAACTACAACAACAATCCCAACATCAACAACTACCAGCAACCTCCAATGAACAATAATCAACATGTTGTGCCTCAGAATCTAAACTTTCAAAGAAACAACAATCAACACCTTCAATCTACTACAAACAACTCAGTTCCAACCAATCAAAATCAACCAAGAAATCAAGGGAATGTGGTTGTAACCACACAGCATGAGGGTAATTTTTACTGGAGTCACCATGAAGAAGATATCTCAAGAGAAAATGTTGCCTTAATGGCTATTGCTGAGAAAGAGGTTGGAACATCATCTCAGGTACACTTTGCTCATACTGTTGATTTAAATGAAATTATCAATGAATTGAAAACAAAAGTAGGCAAGCTGGAAAGTGAGTGTTTTAGGACGCAAAGTATCATCAATGGATATGAGGCTAGTGAGCTAGTAAGTGAAGAAAAGATGAAAAGTTTAGAAGATGACTGCATAAGTAGTTACAGAGCTCAGAAAAGGTTCACCACTGAGATTGATGGATTGAAATATATGATTATTGAAGAGAAAGTGCAGAACACAAAACTGTAAGTTGAGAATGAATTATTGAAGAACTTGGTTTCCACAGGAAACATATGTGGAATTTTGAACCGAGTGAAAGAAGAAGACAAATACAAAGCAGTTCCACCACCATTCAACAACAACTTTATGCCAAAAGATGATAAAGAAAAAAGAGATGCAAATCTACAAAAATTCAGAAATGTCTTTCAAGACAAAAAAGAATTTGTTGATTTGTACAAGAATGTTGAGGTAAATGAAGAAGGTGAATTTGTTGTGAAGGAAGAGTTGAAAGAAGAGAAATCAATTGGAGTACAAGTCTCTGAGAATGACTTTGATTCTGATGATCTCAATCAAGATGATTTGAGTGATTTGAGTGATCAGATCATAGATGTACAGATCAATGAAGCTGAAAGAGGAAGAAAATACAAGAAACCAAAATCTATTGACAAACTTCCATTGTATCCACCTGTCACACCAAAAATGAAGAAACAGCTGGAAAGATTGAAAAGAGAGCATGTTTCTTATGACAGCTATGAAAAGAAGAAGGTAAGCTATAATGCAGTAAGGCCTCCAAGCAAGGCTGTGTTGGAAAGGATAAAGGAAAATAACAAGAAGAAGGTGTCTGAAGCATTTGAAATAAAGAACTTTATACATGTTTATCCAGTCTTTTCTAGCCATGAGGTGTTGGATATTGGAGAAGTGGAAATATTGGAAGAATATGAAAAGAGGCAGTCAAGATACAGAGAAAACAGTGATGAGGAACCTATGATTATGGAAAAGATTGTCTTTGTCAAAAGCAAAGTTGAAAGACAAGATATCAAGATTGAGGAATTTGTTCCTTTTTCCATTGATTATGATGGTGTGAAGACTCAAAAGACACTTGGAGTAAAAACACCTAAACCAAGTGAAAGATTCAAGAAAGCAAGTAAACATGAAAAATATAAAGGAAAGGTTTGGTATAAGAAGTGTGATGAGTATGGTCATCACACTGACTCATGTAATGAGAGATTCAATTCAAACCCTTTCATGTCCCAGTTGGAACAAAGTATGGACAAGACTTTGTTTTGTATAAGCAGAAGTATGATGCATACCTGGGAAAAGGAAAGGTGTGTGAAAGTGAAACCACAAGAGAAGATGACTTGAAATCAACTGAGCAGACAAAGAATGAAAAGAAAACTAAGGTCAAGACAAAGAAATTTGTGACAAGATCAATAAGGAGAAGCAAATCTCCTAAGAAGTCTGAGAAAGTCGTGAAAAAGAGTGTTCAACCCTTGAGAGTTATTCCCAACAAAGATACACAATCTATGAAGTCTGACAGCTCTTAAAGTTCACATAGAAGTGACAGTACAAAGAACAGAAGTATCTTTCCTAGAAAGAAATCAACTGAACTCACTGGTGATGAAAAGTATCTTTTGAAACATGGTTTTGAACCTCAAGGTTTTCTTTGGAAACCCAAGGTTGAAACCAAAGTTGAAAAGACTGTTGATGTGAGAGACTATATAGAAAAGAAAGATTATGTTGTACAAGAAGCTGATAGTGCAGATGGTGAAAGCAATCTCACAACTTCATTTGTGAAAACTCCAAGAGAGTGTAGTTATAAAACTGACAATTCAGAAAATCTTGAAGTCACTCATGAAGATCCTGAACCAACAACACTCACTTCCAATGCTGATACTGAAATTGAATCTGATGAGATGCAAGTTGAAATAGCTTGCACTTCATCACTCAACTAATCAAATTATTTCTTATGTGCAGGAACAGTCCACTCCACTGAATGACATATGGTACATGGATAATGGATGTTCTAGGCACATGACTTATGACAGGAGGTCACTTGTTAACTAAGAAGAGAAGTTTGAAGGTCCAGTGGCATTTGGCAGTGATGAGAATGGAGGAAAGATAGTTGGAAAAGGAATCTTAACAAATGGAAAGGCTTCATTTGATAATGTATTTCATGTTGAAGGTCTGCAGTATAATCTTCTAAGCATATCACAAATGTGTGATAAGGGTTACAAAGTTGGTTTTGATGACTCACATTGTTTCATCTTAAAACCTGAATTTGTAATCCCACTTGAAATGATTATGATGATGGCACCTAGAAATGGCAACCTATATGAGCTCAACATGAAGGAAGCTGTTTCAAGGTGGTACATGTTTTGTTTCCAAAGCCACTGAAAATGAGTCAAAATTGTGGCATAGGAAATTATGTCATGTGAATCTGAAAAATATGAATAAACTTGTGAAAGGAGAGCATGTAATTGGCTTACCTACAAGGGAGTTCAAGTTGGAAGACAATTGTCTTTCATGCCAAAAGGGCAAACAACACAAGTTAACTCATAAGTCAAAGCTCATCAATTCAATTGATCAAGCACTACTTCACATGGATCTTTTTGGTCCTGTGAGTATACCAAGTATTTTAAGAAAAGATATTGTCTGGTGATCATTGATGACTATTCAAGATACACTTGGGTCTATTTCCTAAGTACAAAAGATGAGACTGCAGAGTTGATCAAAGGATGTGTAACATGGATTGAGAATCAACTTGATCAGAGGGTGAAAGTGATGAGAAGTGACAATGGTACTGAGTTCAAGAATGGAGTGATTGAAAAATTTTGTACAGAGAAAGGGATACTACAACAATTCTCAGCTCTTAGAACTCCTGAACAGAATGGTGTTGCAGAAAGAAGGAACATAACACTCATTGAAGCTGCAAGAACCATGATAGCAGATGCTAACTTACTAGTTACATTTTTGGCAGAAGCCATCAACACAACCTGCTATGTTCAGAACAGGGTACTTCTCAACAAAAGACACAACAAGACTCCATATGAGATATTCTTCAACAAAAAACCCTACATCAAGTTTCTTAAGCCTTTTGGATGCAAATGTTCACTTTTGAACACCAAGGACTACTTAAACAAGTTACAAGCAAAATCCTTGGATTGCTTCTTTGTTGGATATTCTACACACTCAAAAGCCTATAGGGTATATGTGAAAGATCATTTGAGTGTCATTGAATCATCTGATATAATTTTTAATGAAAATCAGTAAATACAGTTGATGGTGCAGCATGGCTGTTTGATCTTGAGAAATTGATAAAGTCCTTCAAGATTTATCCTGAAGACTTTGAATATACTTTCTACAAGACCAGTGTGTATGAAGAGAATAGTGGAAAGACATTGGACTTAGAGAAGATGTGGAAGAAGGTTGCTAATAAAGAAAAGGAATATACATTTATAAAGGATTCCACAAGTGAAATTGCTGAACAAGTTCAAGACAATAATCGAGAGAACAATCACAGTCCTGAACAAGATCATGCAGATGTTATTCAAGATAATCAGGAAGTTCAGAGTGATCAAGTTCAGGATGAGGGAAACTCAAGCAACCAAACAAATGAAGAGGAAGGTGAAACAACTGCAAGGTTTCAAAATTTGTTTGAAAGAATGAATTTAGGAAACAATGGTGCATCTACCTCAAGACAGAACAATGAAGAAGCACCAGAGTTTCATGATGCTGAAACAGAATTGATCATTGAAGAACCTGAACTCAATGAATCAAATCTTGACACAAATATATCTGCATATATGATAATTCAAACCCCTTATGTTGAAAAGAATCATCTTTCTGAAAACATTACTGGTAATATACATGAAAGAGTTACTAGAAGTCATTCTGAAACTGCAAACATCTGTTTGTACTACTTCTTCTATCCTAAATTGAACCAAAAAACATTGTTCAAGCACTTAAGGACAATGGTTGGGTAGAAGCTATGCAAGAAGAGTTGGCTCAGTTCAGAGATCTACATGTGTGGGATCTTGTTGACAGGCCAAGAAACAGATATGCAATTGGAACAAAATGGGTTTTTAGAAACAAAAGGGATAAGAGGGGTATTGTGTTTAAGAATAAAGCTAGACTTGTGGCATTGGGATGCCTTCAAGAAGAAGGAATATACTTTGAGGAAGTCTTTGCACCAGTTGCAAGACTTGAGGCTATCAGGATTTTTCTTGCATATGCTGCCTCAAAGAACATTAGGGTGTTCCAACTTGATGTTAAATCTGCATTCCTAAATGGAAAGATTGATGAAGAGGTGTATGTGATTCAACCACCAGGTTTTGAGGATCCTACGTATCCTAACAGGGTATACAAGCTAAAAAAAGCCCTGTATGGATTGCATCAAGCTCCTAGAGCATGGTATGATGAGTTGTCAAACCATCTTCTTGAAAATGGTTTCCAAAGGGGAGCCATTGACAAGACACTCTTCTACAAAAAGAGAGGATCAGATTTACTATTGTTACAAGTCTATGTAGATGATATCATCTTTGGTTCAACAAATGAACAAATGTGTATGGAGTTTGAAGGGGTAATGAAATCCAAGTACAACATGAGCTCTATGTGAGAAATGAACTTCTTTCTGGGACTGCAAGTTCAACAGAAAGCTGATGGGATCTTCATTTACCAAACTAAATATGTGCAGGACATTTTGAGTAAGTTCAAATGTCAATAGTACAAAATTGCTTCAACTCCAATGGACACCATAGAAAAGATGACAGCTGATGAAAAGGGGGAGCCTGTGGATGAACATGAATATAGAGCCAAAATTGGATCCCTGATATACCTAACTGCTACAAGACCTGATATTATGTATGCTGTTTATGTATGTGCAAGATTCCAATCAAGTCCAAAAATTTCTCACATGAATGCAGTCTTTTGATACTTGAAAGGAAGACCAGACTTGGGGATTTGGTATCCAAAGAACCAGTCTTTTGATTTAATAGCTTACACAGACAGTGATTATGATGGGTGTAACATAAGCAGGAAGTCAACCTCAGGTGGATGTCAATTTCTGGGAGACAGGCTGGTCTTAGCATATCCGCTTATCCTGTCTAGCTAAGTAACTTAACAATAATTATAATTGTCGAACTCGCTTATCCGGTCTAGCTAAGTAACTTAGCATATCCGCATTCTATTTTCCTTATTAGGCCTTATCGTCAACGTGCGTGATCCGCTTTCGGCATTCTTATTGTTATCTAATCACTATTGCTAAGGTGAGTACCACATTCCCCTATTTTACTCGTTTTTCCATGTTTTGGGGACATATGCGTAAATTATATTTCTCATATATACTTATACTCAAAACTGCAACTATTGTCTTATGTGTTAACAACTTATACCTTACTTGTTTATGTGCTTATTTGCTTTGTATGCTTCCGCATTCGGAGAGGTCCAACATAAATCTCAGTCTAGTATGATCATACGCCAGTCGTTATAGCCTTGTGCTTCTCGACATCTCAGATATACTTGCTCATTTGGTTGATTTGTTATTCTCATATAACTTGTTGCAGCTACGTATTTTGTTGTATATACTATATGTACAACTAAACTGGTGTGTTGCTCACTCAACATGTGTTGTTGACAAAATTATATTTTAAACGCATATGCAGGTTACCATAGAAATTTAATGCAGGTTGGTGAAGACTTAGTGAAGAATTTAAGTTAGAAATGATACGATCAAGAATTTAATTTATAATTGCTGTTTGTTTAATAAGTTGTATTTTGTACTTGAATTATTTGAAATTATTAAATAGATATTGAAACTTATATTGTGCATGATAATAACCTTGAGAGCTGTGACAATCACTTCGCGCCCCGGCATTTCCGCTGTAGGTTGGGGTGTGACAAATCTTTTCTCTTGTAAAACTCATAACCTACACCAAGTATTAAGCTTTGTAAGATCATGTTAAAATGAGTTAAAATCATCAATTATTATATAATTAAGCACTTAGAACGTGATAAAAAGGTACGGAAAGTAAGTGTGTTTTACAACACATCAATATGCTTATCTGATATCTTGACTATGTGAATTCTCTGATATGATGATGTTATTAGGATTTGCTAGACTATGCATTATGTGATGTCTACTTGTTTTAGTAATGTCATTTATATTAAGATTTGATTATGTGTTTTGAATGTGTTCAGTTTGTTTGTGTCAAAATTGCATGCTCAAATGAAACTTTCAAATGAATTTTGCTTAAAACATTTTTGACAAAATAGAGCAGGTTGATTATGGTGTTGATATATGATAAAATTATTCAGTTCAAAGCTTTATAGAAGCTCAAAAGGTTTTTAAAATGAAGATATGTCACAAGTTTTTTATATTATGAAACCATTCATTTTTTGCTTAAACTTATGTCATTTGCTCAAGTTGGAAGGACATATACTTTTATGTGTTTGGTCCTGTCATCTATTTGTAGACATACATGATAGCCATTTACCTAAAGAATGAAAGTATTTGGGGGGCAATTATGAGGTTATTTTCTTTAAATTCTTTCACTTAAAATTATGTCAGTAACTCTAAGTTCAAGGGACATGTATTCTCATGTGCGTTTGGACCTGTTAACTACTTGTAGACAAACAGAATGGCCATTTACCTGAAAACTAAGAGTGATTGGGGTGACTGAATTTTAAAATGTGTTGAATTAGGAAATGATAGTACATTGAATATTTGGCCAATCATATGGATTTAATAGGCTAAAAAGACACTTAGTACAGTCATATGGTTTCTTTCTCATGATGTGTAAAATCTAAGGTGATATAAACATAAAGAAACTAATAAACTTAATGTGGAGTTACATTGTTGTCTATACATGTTCTAAGATAAATCTTTCCAAATGATAGGCAGAAAAGTGAATATCCAGTCATACACGAGCCAGTTGGTATTTGGTCACCAAAAAATGAAATATCTTATTTGAGAATGACAAAGAACAAATATGAACTACACTATTTCAAATATTTACTCAACCAAAAGTTGATAAATGTTCACAAATTTTTATGAAGAAAAATGCAAACATGAGGGTAAATTTTAGAACTACATGGGTGGAGGCAATCATATAAGCCCTTTAAACATTCCGAATTAAAGGAATGTAAGTCCAACATGTGTGGCCTATAAGTCCAACGTTCAACCTCACATATGTTTGTTAAAATTTGAAAAGAAAAGTCTATATCTTTAAACTGTTCTGTCATTTAAATTTTGACCATGTATCCGGGGGTCAGAGTCAATTCGGGGTGATATGGAGAAAACCAAATAAGCCTTGAGAATAGATATGGAGCATCAGAAAACAATAAGTGTTATCCATTTAGTATTAAGCATCTTAAATGAACCTTAATTATATCACCAAAGAAATGAAATTCATGTTATGTCTAGACATGCCGTTAACCTGCCTAATTTGTCATACTAATGCTGAGAATGAATTATTGAGAAGCTACTTAGTCAATATGATCCCATAATTGAGATCATTTCAGAAAATTATAGAAAGTGATTTGAAAGGAAAGATAACTGAAACTTGATCTCTAAATGCACCATTTGCACTTAAACAATAACTTTTATTAATAAATTTTATTTGGTTTAAGACAAAAAGATTTGCATTTTACCTTCAAAAGGTCTGAATATGTATTTTCGGGTAAGGTTTGATGTTTTCAACCTTTCCGGACACACTTAGATGTTTTTATCTATGTTTATCTAATTTCGAGCATGCTTTGATGTTTTATACATTTTCGGGTAGACTTTGCTGTTTTAGTTGAAGTTTAACTCTTTCAGGCATACTTGGAATTTGAATATGCTACTTCCAGCAAGCTTTACATTTCATAATGTTGAATATGAATTTCCTAGCAAGCTTTGATATTTTAGAAAATTCTAGCAAACTTTGATGTTTTGTTTGACTGTTTGAGATATTCAGGCTAGCTTGATGATTATGTATGTGCTTAAATGACTTATTCACATTTACGAGTACACTTTGTATTTAGAGCATACTCTTACATCTTAGGATAGATAAGTCTTCTCTAGCACACTTTACACTTCTAAAATTGTTTTGGGCACACCTTTGTAAGTGTAAAAGAACTTAAATGAATATTTGTTAACTGTTTTACACTTTCGAGTAAGGTTTTTGATATGCTCAGTTATTCGAGCAAGGTTGATAATTGGAAATATTTCTAAGATGTCAGTTTGGGTATCTTAATTGATTCCTAGCAAGGTTGCCTATTTGATGTTTTATATACTTGATTATTTGTCTTGTGATTCATTTTTCGAGCGATATTGTATTTCGAGTAAGCTTCCTTCATTTATTTCTTTTTAGATTTATTTTTAACTTTATATTTTCTAAACAATTCTGAAACAAGCAAAGTTGGTAAAATATGTTTTTCTAGCAAACCTATGTGAATAAACTTTTTTGGGTAAGGTTTACTAAGATGTGTTTTAACGAGCAAGGTTTTAAATGGGAAAACATTATCGAGCAAGGTTTTAACTTGAAAAGATGTCAACTTGGATAATGTTATTGTTTGACAGCTATTAACTCACTACAAGACAAAAAACATTTAAAACCCACTTTCAAAATGTATAAAAGAGGGAGTTAGAGAAATTTTAACACTTTCATCTCTCTCTTCTTCCACTTTCACTCTCGTTTCAGAAACCCAACCGCCTTTAATCAGTTAACTAAAAATTCCTAACCCTAATTTGTCAGCCCACACAATCCGACTCGGTAAGCATCAATTAAGTTTTTTCCGACAATGATTAAGTGATAATGGGCATTTAATCTTCTTGATTACTAATTCTTTGTTTCTTTTGTAGGTTATAAATTTGTCGAAGATCAAGTTCCTAATAACATTTATTCCCTACTTCTTCAAATTATAACTTAAAACTATTCAAAGATATGAACTTTATGACTAATACTTTTCTTTGAATGTGTTTTTGTTTGAACAGATATGGCGTATGATGAACCCAAATATCGTTTTGAGCACAAGCATAACATGTGTGCTTTGTTGCAAGTAACTCCAGATAATGAGGAGGTAGCCTACATGATCAGGTGGCTACAAAGGTCAAATATTCGATTTGATTTGACAGAGTGCCCGGTACTTTATAGAAATCATCTTTTGGATTTCTGGCGCTCTGCTGAACTCAAGGATGATCAAGATGGTAGAGGGTTGGAGGCCACCGTGGTAACACACGAGATAAGGGTTACATAAAGAATGATTCGTAGATGTCTACAATTACATGATGATGACCATAACCCAATAAAATTCACCACTGATCATCTGTTGAAGATCTTTACACAAACTACGGGTTATCAAGGGAATGTCCATGAGGGACTGTTCCAGAAGGGCATGTTTCCAAACATTTACCAGTTCTTAATTCATCACATTATACAAGGATTCGCTGCTTGGAAAGGATCTTGGACTCTGCTGAGCAGAGATCTGGTTAATGCAACTGTAGCCATTGTGTATGATCTTCCGTTCAACTTCTCAAAAATGATTTTTGAAGGGATGGTAAGCATGTTGAGGAAGCCGGACAAAGAGAAATTCTTAGCTTATCCCAGATTCCTCAAGATTATCTTTAACCAAGTGTTACAAGATTTACCCACGATGGGAACAACTCATGTGCTTCAGAATCCTAATGTTTACAAAAGGATTGTTACACTCGCAAGCACAAGCCATTTTAATCCACGGGCTGAGTATGATATACTACCATGGTTAGTTGATCATGATGCTGATATTTACATGTACCATAGTTAATCTCTGAGGATAATGTGGAGGAGTCAGAAGAAGATTCGGCAAATTCAAGTGGTGAAGATAGTGGAGATGGAGGAGATGATGGTGGAGAAGGAGGAGATGAACGAGGAGTTAGAGAAAATGTTGTTGATGCACAAGTACAGGGGGAGAATACACCTATACCTACACCACCAACCACACCATTAGCCAAACCACCAGTCACACCACCTTCCCCACCACCACAAACAAACACATATATTCCATCCCCACCAACCTCACCAATAACCGAAAGCCCACCTGAAACATTAAACCATACACCACCTCAAACCATTGACCAAAATACATCCCAACCCTTAACCCAAATCCAAACCTTTACCCAAGACCTAAGCCAACCAACACATGAACCATATATTCCACAATCACTTCCTACACACTTACAAAACTTTCCTTCCATACAAATTCAATCCCCATCACACTCCCAAACTTTAGACCAACCCAACCAACCCACATTCACAATAATCCATTCCAGAACCCTTTCAGTTCAAAACATCAACCCTTTGCCCTCAACAAGCCCAAACATAATTGAAATCCCAAGACCTCCTACTGACCCAATCCAACCACAATCCCAAACCATAAATCCACCCACCAATCCTATGCCTGATCCTTTCTCTGACTCACCACCTAATACCCCTCCCCATGGTCATTATGTCTTCAAAAGAAATCTTGATTTGATATGTGAAAATTTGGAGTTAAGTGGAGAAAATGCTAAGTTGAAGAAGGAAAATGAGGTTTTAAAAGCACAGTTGGCCGAAACTCAAATGAGAATTCAAGCCCTGGAGGTTGAGGTTTAGAAGATCTCAGCTGTACCAAAACAGGGGGAAAATATCCAGAGGAAACTGATGCTGATGTTGATGAAGATGAGGAAATGGTGGATGTTGAAGTGGAGGTTGAAACTGATGGACTAAAAAGTA
Source organism: Bidens hawaiensis (assembly GCF_021521415.1). NCBI lineage: Eukaryota > Viridiplantae > Streptophyta > Magnoliopsida > Asterales > Asteraceae > Bidens > Bidens hawaiensis. The sequence continues at coordinate 31,181 of NW_027498294.1, read as the reverse complement.
TCTTGAATACATATGGTGATAGTGAAGATGGGGATAGTGATGAGATAATGATTTTTGAAGAAGACTATGAAGGTGATAAATATGGTGATGATGAACAGAACTATGATGTGAATGATGAGGTTTTGAATACCCTTTACGGAGACTTTGATGATGATCTGTTGAGGAAAGAAAAAGAGATTGATGCTAAAACGGAAAATCAAACCACTGATAATGTGGTAACAACATAAGCAATAGCAACTGAAGATGTGGCTACTGATGCATTGACTGAAACTGATGTTGTGGCTACTATTGTACTGACTGAAGCCATCGCCACTTATGTGTTAACTGATGTGATGGATGAGGATGTTGCAATTGAGGAACTGATTTTGACTGATCAAGAAATAAATGAAGAAAGTTCCAAGAAGGTTGAGCATGACAATGAGATGGAAGACTTGTTTGATGATATTGAAAACTTTCCCTCTGAAACTGAAGAAGAAAAGAAAAGAAGAATGGAGAAGTGGAAAGCTAAAGTTAATGATGAGGATGAGCCTATTGTTACACATGAGGCAAATGTTGAGGACGATGAAGAAGATGAAAATTCTAAGGCAACCAAAAGGCTTGAAAAGGTGATAAATGAAACAAAGGAGAGAGAATTTATTGCCCAAACCTTAACTACAGAAGAGTTGACTGAACAAGAGAATTTGATTGAGAAAGCCAAGATTTCCAAAACTCTTGATGAAGAAAATAATGCAGATCAAGTGGTAATTGAGGCATTGATAAAGATGAATCAGGCTGAAGAAGCTGATAACACTCTGACAATTGTCTTAAGCAAATTCACCCAACCTCAATATGAACCTCAAAGTGAAGACAAAACTAAAACCACCGCTGAAAGTTTAAATGAAGAATCTGTTAAGCAAGTGGAAACTGAAGAAACTATAGAAACAGTTTTGAAAAAGGCTTCCATGATACATGATGATTTTACTTCTCAAGTAAAGAAGTTTGTAAAGATTTATTCTAGAAAAAGGAAGGTTGATGAGCAAACTGATGAAGAAAAATCAACAAAAAGGGCTAAAATTAATGATGAACCAGAATATGTTATTGAAAGCACCAAGGAACAGGGAAGCCCTTTGATGGTTGTTCCAATTCAAATGATTATGCCTGAAGATGTTCCCAATCTAGAAGAACCAAGGATTGAAGCAGTAGATGAGTCAACTGAAAAGGAAGACACTACTGAAAAAGATGATTCTGATCATGAAGATAATGTTGATGATAATACTGATGATGACAACAATGATGACAATAATGATGATGATCAAGGTAATAATGCTGAAAAGGTTGATATTATGTCTCCTCAAGTTGAAATGACTAATGAACTGAGGGAAAATATTCAACAAAGTCTAGATGAGGCAAGAAGGAGTAATCCTTTGATAATCAAGTTGATAAGATCTGGATATGGTTTTGAAAAGTTGGCTCCTGTATCTGATGAGGAGCTGCAAAAGTTGATTGACAAAGAAGACTATGAGATCAAAAAAAGGCTTGAAAAGAGAAATACAGACTCTATGAAATATAGAGAATATTTGAGAAAACATGGACTTAATGAGAAAGATCTGGGCAAAATGAGGTTCCATGATTTACAAAGACATTACAATACAACCAGAGAAGCAATTGAGAAAGAAGAGAAGGAGAGGTTGAAAGAGAAACAAAGCTTGATGAAAAGATTGATGTTGTGATGAAGAAGTATGGAGGAAAATGTAGGTATCTGATAGAGAAAGGGATGGCTCCAGAGATGGTTGACAGTCTTACCAAGGAAAAGGTTGAATCCCACTTTAGAACACTATCAATGAAAGATCAACCAGAAACTTCCACAAAGAAATCAAGACTTGTTTCCCTGGTTGAAAAGAGCAAAATTGAAAATAAGAAGAAATGGGAAAATGAACAATTGGAGTTGTTGGATAGATTGATGGAAGCGAGAGGGAGACTTCATGAACTTGAGGGTATGAGCAGGACATACAAACTGGCCCTACGGATGTTTGAGATGGAGAAGGATAATACATCTGTCCCTATACAGGTCAAACCGGAACCTGTTGAATACAGGGATCCATGGGATGATGAGGAGATGATTAAGACCTTGAAGGAAGTAATGAAAAACAAGGGAATGAAAGAAAATGTTTTTGAAATGCTGGGAAAGGCCCAATTGAAGGAGTTGTTTTATGAACATAAGGCTGAATGGGAAAAGTTGTTGGAAAAGCAAAGAAACCCAAGAAGCTTCATAGCTGGACCTGGTGGAGTAAATTTTGTACCAACCGGTCAGCTTGGGGATGAAAATCTGATGGATATGATTGGTAGATTATTCAAAGATGGAGGTGAAAATCTTGTAGATCTGATAAATATGCTAGCGGATATGGTGATCTCCATGTATGAGAAGAAATTTGGATTGAACCGAGCCTTTAAACCCAGGAAATCTGTTCCAACAAGGCCATCAGCTTCAAGGGTACAAAGTTCCTCAAGAGGACAGAGTTCTGCAAGCAGAGTTACACAACAAAGATCAGAAATGCCACAAACTGATGTGGGCCTACCTTTAATAATCTTTTATGACTCTGTGTCTCGAACTTTGAAAGTTGTTATCGAAAGTAAAGAATTGAAAGAAATAATTTTTCAAAGATGATTTTGCCGAATTCAAGAGGGAACAGTTGGAGAAAATGGCAACCATGGAATTATATGAGTATCATGATAGAGACAGGCTTGCAGGCAGACAACAAAATGAACTGTCTAAATATTTGAAAAGTGAAGCAGGGATGGGTTTTCCTTTGTTAAATCAAAAGAAGAAATGGAAGTTAACAAAGAATGAAAAGGCAAGAAAAGCAAAGAGATTGAATGACATTAATCTTGCTGAGTTTGATTACCTTTGCAGAGTAGGGAACAGAAACCAGTTGGCTAATATGATGACTTGCATCAGCATGAGAAGAAGAATGACTAGGCCAAACCATGAAGTTCAGCAGAATGGTAGAATTGAAAGAATTGACTACAATGAGAAAATGGTTTCTACATTCTTAGAAACTCAGGTGGAACAACTTTGGCCACTATTAAAACTGATGAAGACATGACCTTCCTTCATGATGAGGATTTAAAAGATATAATGAACCATACAATTCCTGAAAATAATCCTCATCAACAACAATTTTTCATATTTAAGGAAAGGGCAGGAGGAGTGATAGTTGAAAGAAGACAAGCAGCCTACAACTCAAGAAGATGAAGATCATGTTTAGACTGCGCTTTGATTTGTAGTGTCCACTGGACAAAATTCTCACTTTGTAATATTTTGATTTTGTTATGTAATTTTGAATTTTGATTTGATGTGTATTTTGATCTAAGTGTAAGTAACCGTAGAGGTGTTTTGGTACAGCTGTGGGTGTTCCAATCTAGGGGGAGATTGTTGGAATGAGAAAATGGACTTAAGGAAGATTGGAATCATCTCAACCTCCCTGAATATGGATAAGTATGGACATCGGGCACACTTGGACATACGAGCAAGCTTTTACTTAAGCCTACCAAGGTATTTTGCCTTCCGGACAGAATTATCTTCTTGAAGTCTTCCTAAGTGATAATCCGAGTAGGGTTCACTTTGTCTAGAAAGGTGTTCCTCAGGTCAAGCATAGTTTGTTTACTAGCAAACTCTTGTCTAAACCAAGCTAATGAAGCCAAGTAATTTGGAAGATCTAGCATGGTTTGATTAATAAACAGTAGTCCGAGCATGCTTGAGGAAAGTTATTCAAGAAATATTCTAAGGACTTTCTCCAAGAAGGTTCAACTCCGAGCAAGCTACAGTGCTACCAGCACAAGTCAAACAGTGTTACTAGCACACTTTAGTTTGCTTAATAAGTTATTCTTAACAATGAGTTGAAGGGATTCATGAAGAATAGTTTGCTCGTAGGATTATAACGAGCAAAGTTTTCTATGATCAGGAAGATTAAAGTCTGCTATGTGAGTATTTTCTAATGAAAATACTCCAAGTAAAGTCTGCCCGGAGAACTGTTCACCAGCACACTTCAAGGTTACCAGGTCTACTCGAAGATGATAAGAGACACAATGTCTGCCCGAAGACCTGTTTTACACTTAGTATATTTTTATGATTTTCTGAATATGTATTAATGATTAGGGTTTCTAGAAGGAATGATAGTTGTCATGTGGCAGGCCTACAAATATAATGATCTAGGGCACGCCTTAAGTGACGTAGCACATACACCGGAATTGATTGACAACGATTTGACAGCTGCCATATTCTTACGGATATTCTACCTAGAATCATATCATTCCTTTATTAGAACCCTAATGATTTCCTTTTCGTAATCGACTTACTATATATGGAAATCTTTTGAGTAAATCTGTGTGTGTGTGTCTTTATTATGTTCTTCAAGCAACAACAAGTGTGTTATTGATTCCACCTTTAATACACTAATATATTCTTCTCCAATCTAGTCACGTCGTTAACCTTCTTGTCAACACTCTAAGTGTGGGTTACGACAAAGATGGATTGAGTGATCAATTGGGAACGACAAAATCGCCTCGCCAACAAACCCCAACCATCAAAACATTTAAACATTACGTAAACTGGTCCGTTTGATTTATATATATACGGCTCTTTATAGTAACAATTAACTCATCATATGTTAACGAATTTTAACTAGAATCGTTGTGATTGGTTTGTTTTTACCATTTATACATAGATCTAGGAATACTAAATGAACCGAACAAGTTTTCGTTATAAATGTACCTTTAACGAGTCGGTTTCACGAACACGATCTAAACTTGATATATATTTTGCTCGTCACGGCGTTCTAACACTATCAAGCTCGGGTTTTCACCTTCGGATCTTGGCTCGGGATATAGGAGGTGTTTGTGTGTATTTTTGAAGGTGTAGACTATGGTGTAGAGATTGATAAAAATGGAAAGAATTAGGGTTTAACGGGTATTTATACTCCCGTAGACCTAAGGCCCATTACCATTCCTTATTCCATCTTTTAATGTCCAAGCCCACCCTCTTATAGTTTATTTACCTAAACTGATACACGACACGTTAATAAAAATCGAAATTTGATTTATTAATATCATTGAAAGTGGGTATATAGTCGATGACAGAAGGTTACATTAACATTCTCCTCGATCACCTACATCACATCATTTTTGTAAAGAAAAAAACCAAATAAACAAAACAAAAAATACCTCCTAAAAACAAATTAAAAATTAAAAACGAAAATAACAATAAAACCAAAAAAAATTAAAACAAATCTAAAAACCAAAATGTTTATCTAGCATCCCTCGATCCAAAAAATAAAATATAATTGAAAAATCCTCGATTTAGCTTTCAGGTTTTGTTTTTTGGATTTAGTTTAACTTTTAGTACTAGGTATTTTATGGGTTTATGTTTTGTGGGGTGGGGGTAAGGTTTTTTAGCTAGGGGGTAGATCTCTTTATCAGGGGTGGGGTTTTTTTAGCTGGGGGTTAGGTAGGGTGTCAGGTCCCCGATTTCAGCTGGATCTTACTCAAATCATGTCATAACTCACACAAACAAATGTGTCGACAAGGGAGTTAATGACGGGTTGCTATATTTAGAAAGATTACTGTTTATTAAAGGCGGAATCAATAATAAACAGGGTAGTTGCGATTAATAATCAAAGGTAACTAACACACACAAGATTCACTCAAAAGATTTCCATTCATACAATGTTAATCATACAAAAGGTTAATCTATTTAGGGTTTCTTGATAGGAGAGTTATGTCCGTACTATTCTTAGGAATGACTGTTTCTCAATAAATGTTCTCACTTAGTATCGTATTCAGCCGCTGTCCTAGGTGTGCCCTAATTATTCCTTTTATAGGCCTGACACCTTTGGATAGCTGTCATTCCTTCTAGAAACCCCAAATACTATTACATATTCAAATTACATATTTAGAAATAATCCTAAGTGTAAAACAAGTCTTCCGGGTAGGCTTTGCAACAATATTCATTTTTCGAGTAGACTGTGTGCTCTGCCATCCTTCATAACTTGGTAACATAGAAGTGTGCTCGGAATCAGTTTCTGGGTAGACTTTACTTGAAGAGTATTTTACCAAGTAAAATACTCACCGGGTAGACTTCAATCTTCTTGACTTTGCCAGACTTTGCCCGACAAACCCTTACGAGCAACTTTGTTCTTCAATGGTCCTATCAACTCTTTGCCTGGAATAAGCTTATTAGCAAGGTGTGCTTGGAAGCACTGTACCTTGCTTGAGTTGAACCCTGCCCGATGATACTTGTGATATCTCATTAAACACCAGGCTTTCTCGGACCATACTTATTAATGAATACCTGACCCAATCTCCCAAATACTTGGTTTCCAGAGCTTGTTTAGCCAAGAGCTTACTCTAAAGTAAACCTTACTCGCCTATGAAGAACAAACCTGCTTGACATAGTGAACCTTGCCTGGGTATACACAAAGGGTGAACCCTGCCCGGATAACCACTAAAGAAGACTTCAAGAAGATAACCCTGCCCGATAGACAAATATCGTACCCGGCTAAGTAAAAGCTTGCTCGAAAGTGTAAGGTGTGCCCGGATCCATACTTAGTCATTTCTGAGGACGTTGAGAAGATTCCAATCTTCAATATGATCAGTTTTCGGTCAAATCTTGACTCAACAATCTCCCCCTAGATTGGAACACCTCAGCTGTCCGAAAACATATCTATTGTTACTTACACATGATTAAAAATACACATCAAATTCAAAGTCAAGGTTACATATTCAAATGACATAAATAATTACATATTCAAAAGCTGTCATAAGACGTTACAAAGTAAAATCCTAATATAAGATTCTTCAATTAAGCTAGAGATGTTTGTTTAGGCATGGAAAATCCAACTTTTCTTGCTCTCTTAAGAATCTTAACAAATCTGATTGCTTAGCACTTGTAGGCCTTTGCCTTTCTTTATAATCAGAGAGATGCAGTGCTGCAATCACAGACAATTTCCAAAGATTGAACTTTTATGAAGTCACTTTTAGAGAATATCTTCACAATCTTTCCATTTTCCATCATAACATTCAGATGTTCAGTCCTGGAGTCATAAAATACCCCATTTGGAATGACATTGTTGTTGACTGAAGGATTTTTGGCTTTTACTCCAGTCTTGATGAAAGGTTTATCCATCTTTAAGTGTATCTGCTTTGTTTTCTCTTGAGAAATTTCTGACATTTTCCTTTTCTTTGGTAAGTTCTGTTTCAAAACAAAGGATGTTGTCTTGTTGCCGATTGGCTTTACTTTGGATTTCCCTTTCATTGTCATTTTTGAAAGATCTATCATCTTTTTGGATAATCCCTTGTTCTTTGCTTCTTGGGACTGAGCAGCTCCTTTCTTCTTGTTCAACTGTAGTCCTTTCATTTTCTTGAAGTTGCTCAGAATCTCTTTTCTTTTCATTACTTTTACATAATTAAAGGGAATTCCATTCTTCACCAAAAATTTTGGTTTTCCACCATACTTGCTCAAGAACTTTTGAACTTCCACTTTTTATTCCAAATCATCTTTCAATTTCAAACCTTTTAGTTCATTGTCTTGAGTATTCTTTTCTTCACTTAAAGCCTTTGAAATCTTGTCAATAACAGTGTCTAGTTTCTCCTTTACCTCTTTCTCTAGTTCTCCTTGCTTAATCAGTTTGAGCAGAGAGACTAGCACTCCATTTGGAATTTCTTGATCATTCAAGCACTTTTCAATCAGTTCTTGAGGGATTTCCTTCTGATTTCCATTGTTTGATTCATCCCTTAATTTCTTCTCATCTTCAATCAATTTTATCAGGCTTTCTTGTTCTTTAAAATCTTTATCAGACAGTGTTTGATTTAGAAATTCTCTGTCATGAATTTATTCTTTGCTCATACACCCTCTTGGCTTCCAACTTAGATTCATCAATTTCTAAGATTTCTTTTGGTGAATTGACAATCAGGTTTTTCTCATCTTATAGAGCAATTCCTTTCCCTTTTTGTTTCTTTCTTTATTCCAGATGTTTCCTTTCCTCTTCTGGAACTTCGTCATTTTCATCATCTGAACTATTTTCATCATAAGCTGAAAGCAGCATTAAAGAATTCTCCCCCTGATTCAGTGATTTCTCCCCTTGTTTTGGGGCAACTGAGGTCTTCTCAACCTCATTCATTAGGGCTTGAACTCTATGCAATGCCTTCTTCAGTTCTTCAGAAAGATGATGTTTGTATGACTTGGGTTGCTCATAGTTGGATCCATTTCTGATTTTCTGTTAACAAATGAACATACAATAGTTAGTTAGATCTATAAGAAAGTGTAAACAAGAGAAAAATAATGATTAAAGTAGAAAGAATATATCAATTCAAACCGTCGTCTTGAGAGATATTGAAACCTACACACAGAATAAATGTGGGTAATATGAAGTTTCAAAACTGAAATATATAAAGACAAACTCTTTAATGAGAGTTAAGACAAACATCAAGTACATATCTGCAATTTTATCACAAAGGAAAAACTGCGGATAAAGTTCTGCATAATTTGCTTTTCTTTTGCTTTTCAGATAAAGAGAGATTCTTGAAAAGTATTTTGTCTTTTAGCTCATAAATTCTTTATCTATTTAAGGAATGGTTGGTTTTGGAATATGTCCAGAAATGCTAAAGTTTATGAAGATAAAGTAATTTAGAAATAGATTTAAGTAATATGAAGAAAATTAGTTGAAATACCAAATTTCTTGAGAACTTAATCACAAGACAAACAATCAAGTATAAAATAACAATAAGCATCCTTGCTAGGAATCAATTAAGATACCCAAATAAATTTCTCAAATTTAAATTAAATAACTCAATCTAGCATAAACCCTATCAGAATAAGAATTACATTCAATCAATCATATTCAAGAAAGACATTCATTCAAGTATGCTTTGATGCAAAGTGTGCCCGAGCAACCTTCCTAATGTATAGTGTGCCCGAACAACCTTCTTAAACAAAGTATCCTCGGTTAACTTTCCAAGAGTATTAAGTGTACCTGAGGAGATATCTGGCAGACAGTGTACTCGGAAAGTTATATTCTGAAATTACCAAGTATATTGAGGGAACAATAGTGTACCCGAAATATAAAGTGTGCCCGGAAGACAAAGCTGCCCGAAAACACTTGTAATTTCAAAACAATCATAATCACAAATAATACATAGCATGCTCAGAGTGAAATTAAACATAAAACACCTAATTGTACTATAGTCTAAAAATTTCAAAGAGCTTGCTCGACAGTCCTATGTTAGCACTAAGCTTGCTAGAATTTACATATTCAAACATCAGGTATGTCTGGGTACTAAATTAAACAGTTTAGTCTACCCGAGAAAATTCAAATCATCAAATCATACCCGAACAACATATTCAAACATAAACAATCAGGCTTGCCCGGAAAGTGACTAAAATAGTAACTCTACCCGAAAGGTATCAAATACTTCAAAACATGCTAGAAAATAGTAAACTTAGATAAAAATATCTAAGTGTACCCGGAAAGGTTATAAAGCAATAAACCATACCCGAAAATACATATTCAATCATATTCAACTGTTTTGTGCCCGGAAAGGTTTGAGAACATCAAACCCTACCCGAACTTACATATTCAATCATATTCAACTGTTTTGTGCCTGAAAAGGTTTGAGAACATCAAACCTTACCCGAGCTTACATATTCAACCTACTAAAGGCAAAAATGCAACATTTTTTTGACTTCAACCAATTGTCAAAGACATTTGTCAGTTATGTATCATTACAGATCACAGTTTAAGAGAAAATGGTGCATTTAGAGATCAAATTTCAATTATGTTTCATTTCAAAACAATTTCTATTATAAACTGAAAAGATCTCAGGAATGGGATCATATTGACTAAGTAGCTTTCTCAATACTTCAGTCTCAGCATTATTATGACAACATAGATAGGTTAACAACAGGTCTAGACTTAGCATGAATTTCTTCTCTTTGGTGATATGATTAAGGTTCAATTAGTAGCCTCATATCTCTTCTCAAAGCTTATTTGGCTTTCCCCAGATCACCCCAAATTGACTCCAACCTCCTGTATTTGGTCAAAATTTTGTTTTTGAATGACAGAACTTATTGGATCTTATTGTATTTTTGAGAATCAAACATATATAGAGGTTGAACGTTGGACTTAATGTTAAATAACATGCATTTCATTCAAGATAAGACAGATTTTGTCAACATCTATGTAGTTCTAATTATAACCCTCTTGTTTGATAAAATATTTAAAATACTTATCAACTTTTGGTTGATTTATTCATTCTTCCCCTTGTTGTTTTTGATATTTTCCCAATTTTTCTTAAGCATGTTCTTTGTCATATTTAAAGATGTTTCATTTTTGGTTGACCAAATAACAACAGGCTTGTGTATGACTGGGTAATCACTTTTCTGCCTATCATTTGGAGAGATTTATCTTGAGACATGCAAAGACAACTATGTATCTCCACATAAAGATTAGCACATTCATTATGTTTATATCACCTTGGATTTTACACATCATGAGAAAGCAACCATACATGTTAATGACTATACTAAGGTCTTTTCAGCCTATTAAATCCATATGATTGGCTAAGTAGTCAATGTACTATCATTTCCCATTAACATTAAGTTTAATATTCAATCACCCCAATGTCTCTTAATTGGCAGGTAAATGGCTATTCTGTTTGACCACAAGTGGTCAATAGGACCAAACACACATGAATATATGTCCTTTCAAAGTCAGAGCTATTGACATAGTTTTAAGTGAAGGAAAAGAAAACAAGTCATAATTGCCTCAAATGCTTTCAGTTTTCTGGTTAATGGCTATCCTTTTAATCTTTGCAGGTTACAGGACCAAACATACACAAGTGTATGTCCTTTCAACTAGGCAAATGACATAATTTTCAGCAAAAATAACTTCTTGAGACTTTTCATTGAAAAATCCTTCTTTTAAGCTTCTATAAAGTTTGAACTGAACAGTATTATCATATCTCTACACCATAAACAACTTGCTTATGTTTTGATCAAAATCTTGTTATTATGCAAAATTCATTTGGATAATTTTTTTGAAAAATTTAATTTTGACATAAAGACATATTTTGACACAAACAGTTGTAACATATTCAAATCTTAATCATTCTTAACATCATCAGAACAAGCAGACATTTCTAATATTCATAGTCTATCATATCCTAATAATATCAAGATGATCAGATAACACACATATTCAAGTAATCATAATCAAGTGATTACTCATGACATCAGATAAGCATTTAATTCATATAGACAGATCAAACTACTTATCATAACATCAAATCAATTGGCCGAGAGTCAAGTATTATCATCAATGTCACACAAACTTCACAGATATTCACTTAAGCACATATCAGTCAACATCAAACAAGTAACATATTCAAAATATATTCAATCAACATTAAGTGTGTGAGACTACAATTAAGAATAATCAATTAGCACATATAGACACACACTAAGCACACATTCTCAATCAGACTTCATCAGAGTTAATCATTCCCAGGGCTTTCAAAAGAAAGTTGAACCTGGTTCTATCAAGTGGTTTGGTGAATAGGACTGCCAAATTGTCACTTGTATCAACCCTTTCCATTTCAATCAAACCTTTTTCACTGCAGTCTCTTATGAAGTGATGTCTGATTTCAATGTGCTTAGTCTTAGAATGTTGAACAGGATTCTTAACAGTAAAATATGCAGCAGTATTATCAATGAGAATAGGGGTATTCAGAAAATTCAAACCATAGTCCAGCATCTGATTCTGACTCCAGAGAACTTTTGCACAGCAGGCAGATGCAGCAATGTATTCAGCTTCAGCAGTTGAGATTGAGACAGTAGTCTGCTTCTTGCATTGCCATGACACTAGCCTTTCACCCAGAAAATGACATCCACCTGAGGTTGACTTCCTTCTCATGTTACATCCATCATAGTCACGGTCTGTGTAGGCAATAAGGTCAAAAGATTGGTTATTTGGATACCAAATTCCTAAGTCAGGTCTTACCTTCAAGTATCTAAAAATTCTTTTCACAGCGTTCATGTGAGAGACTTTTGTACTTGCTTGGAATCTTGCACAAACACATACAACAAACATGATGTCTGGTCTTGAAGCAGTAAGATACATCAGAGACCCAATCTTTGCTCTGTATTCATGTTCATCTACTGGCTCCCCCTTTTCATCTGCTACCATCTTTTCTTTTGTATCCATAGGAGTTGGAGCAGTCTTCAAATCATTGCATTTGAATTTGTCTAGGATGTCCTGCACATACTTAGACTGGTAGATGAATATCCCATCAGCTTTCTGTTGAACTTGCAATCCAAGAAATAAGTTCATTTCTCCCATTGAACTCATGCTGTACTTGGATTTCATTACCCCTTCTAACTCCATGCACATTTGTTCATTTGTTGAACCAAAGATGATATCATCAACATTGACTTGTAATAGCAGCAAGTCTGATCCCTTTCTTTTGTAGAAGAGTATCTTGTCAAGGGCTGCTCTTTTAAAACCATTTTCAAGAAGATGATTTGACAGTTCATCATACCATGCTCTAGGAGCCTGATGCAATCCATAAAGGGCTTTATTTAGTTTATACACCCTGTTTGGATACACTGGATCTTCAAAACTTGGTGATTGAGCAACATACACTTCTTCATCAATCTTTCCATTTAGGAATGCAGACTTTTCATCAAGCTGGAACAACTTAATGTTCTTTGAGGCGGCATATGCAAGAAAGATTCTGATTGCCTCAAGTCTTGCAACTGGTGCAAAGACTTCCTCAAAGTCTATTCCTTTCTTTTGAAGGCATCCCAATGCCACAAGTCTAGCCTTGTTCTTAATCACAATACCCTTCTCATCCCTTTTGTTTCTGAAAACCCATTTTGTGCCAATTGCAGATATGTTACTTGGCCTGTGTACAAGATCCCAAACATGTAGATCTCTGAACTGTGCCTGTTCCTCCTGCATTGCCTCCACCCAACTACTGTCTTTTAGTGCTTGAACAATGTTCTTTGACTCTATTTGGGATAGAAAGCAAGAGTATAAACATATGTTTGCAGTTTCAGAATGACTTCTAGTAACTCTTCCATTTATATCTCCAATGATGTTTTCAGAGGGATGATTCTTTTCAACATAAGGGGTTTGAATTATCATATCTGCAGACATATTTGTGTCAAGATTTGATTCATTGAGATCCGGTTCTTCAATAATCAAATCAGTTTCAGCATCATGAAACTCTGGTGCTTCTTCAATGTTCTGTCTTGAGGTAGATGCACCATTGTATCCAATATTCAAGCTTTCAAACAAATGTTGAAATCTTGCTGTAGTCGCATCTTCTTCAATTATTTGGTTGCTTGGGTTCTCCTCAGTCTGAACTTGATCATTCTCAACTTCTTGATTGTCTTGATTAAGCTCTGCATGATCTTGTTCTTGGTCAACAATGTCATTTGAGCTACCCTTGATAAATGTATACTCCTTTTCTTTGCTAGCAACCTTCTTCCATAACCCTTCTAAGTCCAATGTTTTCTTCTTTTTCTCTTCAAATACACTGTTCTTGTAGAATGAGTCATCAAAGTCTTCAGAATAAATCTTGAAAGACTTTATCAACTTTTCATGATCAAACAGCCATGCTGCACCATCAACTGTATTGAACTGATTCTCATTAAAGATGATGTCAGATGATTCAATAACACTCATATGGTCTTTCACATAAACTCTGTATGCTTTTGAGTGTGTTGAATAACCAACAAGGAAACAATCCAAGGACTTAGTTTGAAACTTATTCATGTAATCCCTGGTGTTCAGAAGAAAACATTTTGTCACACCCCGTTAAGCGAATTGCGGAAGCGTAAAACGGAAATGCAACAGATACAACTGGTATCAAATACATTGTTCATAAAGAAACATTACTAACTAATTTACAATATATTATATCGTTCTAACATCTTTTACAAACTAGGTGATACAATCAAACCGGTTCTTCAATTACTTTACTTCTAACTCAAATGCCCATGACATCAATCACCAATCAGACACGTAACGCACAGGAAATTACTTCTCATATCTGATTACCTGAAAAGCATGTTAAAATAGGTCAACTACGAATAGTTGGTGAGTTTCATAAGTTTAACGAAATCAGTTCTGCGTACCACACAGTCATAGTTTGTATGTACGCGCGTATGTAAAAATATGTATTTACGTTTGTATAAATATGTACAGCCATATCCTTGTGTGTGCATATGCACACATGTAAGTTTATAATATAAATTCGAAATTTCAGTAAAATCGTGATTGTTTGTTCGTACTACCTGTTTCCAATTTTCGTGTTTAACCAACCACTGTGGACCCCCTTCCTCCCACAACGGTTCCACATAAACTCAACCACTGTGGCCCCCCTTCCGCCCACAACGGTTCCGTGTTAACATCAACCACTGTGGTCCCCCTTACACCCACAATGATTCCACGTAAACTCAAACATTATATAGTGTACACGCAAATAATTAGTATATTCTACACATAGTATTTCCTACGGCTAATCACATAGCATGTATATAGACACATATACACATATAGTATTTATCACGTATCACAAAATACTGTGGCTCCCCATCCGCCCACAATACGCATAATCACATTATTTTCTTAACATTCATGTCATAATCAAGTTAGTTCGTTTAATAAGTTGCAGCAGAACTTGGCTCATAGGCCATACTCAACTTTAGTTTATAAGTTGCAGCAGAACTTGGCTCATAGGCCATACTCAACTTTAGTTTATAAGTTGCAGCAGAACTTGGCTCATAGGCCATACTCAACTTTAGTTTATTACTATTGTGGCCCCCCTTCCGCCCACAATAGCCCCATAATCATCACAGACCACGTTATCCCCATGGCCATTACAGACCACGTTGTCTCCAAAATTAGTTATGTTTAACATTACATAACATGTTTGTATAAACATGCTGTCACGTGTAATTTCATTATGTTTTGCAATTCGTATTATCTCCACTCAATATATCAATCAACGATAATAATCATCTTTCATCAGCACGTAGTCAATCATTATGTTTGTAGGGACTTTTCATATATAAATGTTCAGATATTTTATATCCTGAATCGTTTTCAGATAGATAACGTGTATAAACATGCTTTCCACCCCAAAAGTTCGTAAAATAGTTTAAAGAGTGGGGTCATGAAACTCACGGTTTTGTAGGCATTCAGTGCGAGATCAGCACGGGGTTCGTTTCCCTTGCTATCACTTAGTCCCTATAGTCCATATTATAATAATATTAATATTTTAATATTATTATAATCTCAGTATTAAACTGGGCTGTATAACTAATCTGGATATAGCTGGTATGCCCAGAAAGTGGTAATAGGCTTAGGCTGTGATGTTGTTCAGTGTCTAATACTTAAAACCGAACTTGGCTCAGATTCCCGTTTTCCCAGCTGGGCCAAGTTGTTTGTTTACGCGTTCAGAAAACAGTTATAGGGAAATAAGCTTGGGTAAATGTATTGGTTAATAAAATGATTAAGCTATAAAGAATGATCACATACTAGGGTACCGGATTAGCCTCGCGGCCCGTTTCCGTTTATTCAGTTTGCTTTAAGAAGAAACGCGCACAATCTATCCGGATTGTCCAGGTTTCTCATAGAAAAGTTCGTTTTTACTTAATTAATCCATAAATATGATTTTTGATCACTCTTGGTGTTTTGATATTCCCGCAGGTTCGTTAGTCGCGAACTTACCTGTTTTTATAAAAACTGAATTTGCTTAATCTTCATATTAGTATAATTAATTAACCGTTAATCATTAAATTATGAAAATTTAGCCACTTATCAAATAAAATATGTAGATTTTTATAAAAATATTTCTGGAATTATTTATTGATTTATTAATTTATAAAAATTCATTTTATCAGCTATATTTCGCCTGAAAATCGTCCGTTTATCCCAAACAATTTCCAAAAATTCCACAAAAATTCCTGAATACTCAAATCATGTCCCAAAACAATCTGTATCAATTCCAGAATGTAAAAAGCTTGTTCAATATTCTTTTCGGCCCAAATTCGGCTATAAAAATTCGCACAAATGCATATGTACAAAACCCCTTTAGACTTCTCCAAATGATCTAAAAATTCATATGTGATCAAAATACATCAAATCTGAGTTTCTAGAAAAATTTCATAATTTTTGAAGTATTTTAGCTATTTTTCCAAAATAAAGGTCCCAATTCGGTAATAAATTCTCCAAATATTCTCATATGGACGAAAAATTACCAAATTTGAACAGGGACTCAATGAAATGGTCCCTGATGTCCCTGCAAAATTTCAAGTTCTAATAATATGCACATCACAACCTTAACCTAAACAGCCCGTAATCGAGTAAATCGGCATTACCTTTGCGGTTTTGGTTCGTTTTCGCTCTCTTAATCCAATTTTCGGGTTCTTGTGCTTCTAAGAAAGCTAGGTACAAGTCCTATATCACAAACCAAGCAGGTTTCATCAATAAAACAGCCCTTTAACTTAGGGTTTCGGCTAGTGCACAAAAACGAACTTTTGAACCGTAAAAATGTCGTTTCAACCCTTTAATCCGTGTTTATGGCCAAAAAAACTATCAAACCAGGTTCCTCACCATGTGTATGATCAAAAAATGTTTATGGACCATTTTTAGGGTTTTTACATGGTTAGGAATGATTTTTGGCAATTAAACAATGTTTATATGATACTAAACATAATTAAAATAGGTTAAAATGATGAAATTAGTAAAGTTTACCTAGGGTTTTAAGGTTGAACTTAAGAACAGCAGGAGTCTTGTTATTTTTCTGGAAGAAAATGGTCACAAAATATCTAAAGTTGCTTATGTAGGATGTTTGCAAAAATAATAATCATAATATAAAAATTGGCGTACGAAATTTGGGTTGGCCCCCCCTTGGCCCATTTTGGCCCAATAAACTGATTCTAAAGGCACAAATGCGAAAGCCCAGGTCCAAATTTAGTCCGGGTTCGGTTTTTGGTGCGAAAAAATTATCGGGTGCGTCAAACAGTGCGAAAACGAGTGTTTTTCGGCTAGTTTTTTGTAAAATTATAAAAACATACCATACGTTTGTAAAAATCGAAAATATTTTCACGGATCGCTTAAAACATTTCAAGTAAGTGTTTGGTAAGTCTTTTTGGCCTAACGGATGATACAATGCTTGGTTTGTAACTATCTTTCGCGTTTAAGTCCATAGCGGGTAGTTAAACGAGCATGTTTTCGTTTAACTAGTTTGCTATCATACTAAGGCCTTAATATCAGTATGTTGGCTCATAATAGACATATATCTCGTATAGATGGCCCCTCGGGATATATGGGTCATAACCAGACCCGTTCGGTTAATTGTTTGTTCGTTACGCAATAAGCGGTTAATCGCTTATTCGCTATATGAATACTAAGGTGTACTCGGTTTTGCCACGAATGTCACATTCTCCCCCAGTTAAGAAATTTCGTCCCCGAAATTGAATATGCCAAATATGCTCTTTTTGAGGAAAAATTTTATAATCATTTGTTTCGGAATTCGTTTTTTTTTTTCTGTTTCCAAACACATTTGATTCCCCGTTGTGGATTCCACTGTATTTTATTCAATGAGATTTTATTGTGTCGCAACTGTTTAATTTTCCCCGCTCAACATTTTCACGAGTCTCTTATAGAGTTTAGTTGTCTAAAAGTTTTCAAATAGTACTAATTCCGCCCTGTCAGTAAGGCACTCGTTTTGGTTCGATATATGAACTATCGGGAGTGAAATAATTTTGTTTAATACGTTATGGGGTTAACTTTCAAGGCAATTTTGTATAGTGCTATATATTTTAGAATTAACTCACGGTTCCTCAACTCAACTAACAACTTTCAAAGTTTGATAACTTCTCGTATTTCTCAGTATAGCCCTCTTGTTAGCCTTAGGCGGCCTTCGGTTTGTTATTAATATTACGAGCTTTATTTATGGTTATCGAAATCGAATCGGATTTTGTATTTTGGGGGTCGCCAATTTTCAATTGAATAAGGTGGCGAGTTATATTCTTGCTCGTGTAATATAGTATATTACCACTTGTATAATATTATGATAACTGTTAATGTACGAGGATTGAAATTACTGGTCTCACTTTCCTCTAATGTTTGAATATTGATTGTTTGTTAGAAGATTAAAGACCGTATTCGTGTCGATTAGGGATCTAAGTTTCATACATAACTTACTAAGGATAAGATTTTGTTAATGCGAGTTTTTTTTTTTTTTTTTTTTTAGTTGGGTAGTTGTTACAAATCAGAAGAAGGTATTTGGAGTGGATTAGTCAGGGAACTATCATTCAGCTTGAATTGCTTTCTCAGGATGTTTAAGGAACACGTGTTAAGGGTTCCATTTTAGTTTGTTTCCCACTTCCAATGGGGTATCTCGAATTGTTGTAGCATCTCCGGGGATCTTTAGTATTCCCCGTTAACTTATAATAGTGCACACTTTACAACACATGAGCCTATGATTCCTTCATAGATTTCGCTTGCATTTTTATACTAGTACTCAGTTTATCCAAACATCTGGCCTGACTTTTTCCTTGTTCATCACTCGGTTATTAAGGCTATAAAAGTTTAAAGTTCAAGTTTCGGTTACGGATAGTACAGTTTTCCTCATCCGTGTTTCGTCATTGGGGTACTAGGATTTGTTCCGTGTACGGGATCACTTCTTTATCTAGAAGAGGCAGTATAACAGTTCTATTTCTATATATAACCTTCATTTGAACACAATTAACTAGTCCATACTGACTATTACACAATGACTCCTCACTTCCACCGGGAGTGCATCGATAGGGAATAGCTAGTTATTTAGGTTAAGAGGGTAGTTTTTCGAGTAATATGGTTAGTATTTATAGTCTTACTTTTGGTGGTTTCTATAGTATACAGAATTGTTATTTTACTAGACGGTATATTTTCCAAAGTAATAACTTGTAGGAACGAAACGTCTATCAGTGTCCGTAATAAATAAACTAAAGTATGTTAGGCATTACTAGGAACGTACATGTTACTACATTTGTTCTATCCGGTTTATTCACAATACTTGACCCCTAATCGAGTTGGACGTCGATGTCGGTCCTTGCCTTTGTCTTCCCGTCGCAATTGGGTTCAATCTAGGGCAGTCTTTCTTGATGTGCTTCACACTACCACACTCATAACAGGCATTACGGTTTATTATGGGTTGGTTTTGGTAGACTGGTTGTTGTCGTGTTGGTTGCGGTTGGGGTAGTTGTGAGTCCTGGAGTTGGGTTGGTGGATTTATAGTATTCATAACGGTTCTACAATTTCGGGCATAGTGTCCCACCTTCCCACATTTGTGACACACATTGGTCCGACATTCACCAACATGATGATAACCACATTTTCCACATCTAGGCAAAAGCCCGTTATACTTATCTTGCTTCACATCGGAACTGATCATAGCGTAATTTTGTATTGCAGGGCGCGCACATTTATTCTGTTGTCTTTATTGTATTCCCGCTCCATAATTGGTTCGTTTTGTACCAGATGATTCCTCGGGCATTCTTAACGCACCACTTCTAATCAAATCAGAAGTTACAATGCCGGCTTGTAACACGGCATTTTCGAAGGTTACAGGGCCAGTTGAATTAACCAAACTCCTGACTTCGGGGGCTAAACCCCAAATGTAGCGTTCAGTACGTTTAGATTCTGGAGTAACTAACCATGGGACTAGACGAGCCAGTTCGTTAAAGCGATGGGTATACTCCAAGTGATCTGCACCCTTCATTTCTAGATTCCAAAGTTCTTGCTCTAATTTCTGAATTTCGTTTATCGAACAAAAGTGTTTTATCATAAGATTTTTAAGTTCTGTCCAAGACATACGATTGGTTGCCTCTTGTCCTTGAATTTGCACAACAGTATTCCACCACATTAGCGCGTGGTCTACAAATGTAGAAGTAGCAAATTTGACAATACAATCTGGTGGACAGTTAGTGATATTAATGATGGATTCAGTCTTTTCGATCCACTTTACCAGTCCATTTGGTCCTTCAGTACCGCTAAATTCCATAGGTTTACATAGCATGAAGTTCTTAAGTTGATATCTGTGTTGCGGGGGATTTTGATTGTTATAACTATTGTTCAAGTTCGGTAGGAGATTATCATTATTGAAAGTAATATTGGTATTCAACAGGGGAGTATTAGTTGTGATAGTATCAGTATTTTTCGGGGGAGCATTTGTGGTTGTATTAGTATTTGTCGAGGGATTAGTATTTACAACCGCGTTAGCGTTCGGCACTTGATTTGTATTCATAGTTGTATGGATACCAGCAGCGAATTGTGCTGCTATTGTCGGAAGTACTGTTTGTAGTTGTCGAGCGATCATCTCGGCTATATCTGCCTTAGACAACATGTTTACTTTCTTCGGGGCCATTCTATAACAATAACCAGTTATCCAACAATTAACAAAATTAACATACACTAATGATCACAAAAGGAATTACAATAACAAGTAATCAGGTATTTCAATTAACACGTATATATCACACGGGTTTGTTCTCGAGTTTGAATACTAAGGATAATATGTAAAGTTAGCCTAACAAAGGCCAATGTTTATATATATATATATATCAAAAGTTGTCACCTAGTGACAAGTAATTGTAATCCAGTAAGGGTAAGTGTTTGTAATGAAATATCCAATGCGTCACCCATATCAACATAGCACCCTACCAGATGCTTGCATGGGGTATCGAAGGCTATATACAACAATATCGTACTACCCTTATCTATCTAAGTACACATTATACAATTATATACGGTTTACAACTTGCCCGAAAATTATTCCGGTACGATCCCATCATTAGGCAATTGTTTTTCTTTAGCCTCTTCCATAAGTAGACAATTGCTCGTTATGAGTTTAGTTAGTATATTTATCATATGAATGCACTCATATATTCAACTAGACCCTTAGAGGTTGTTAAATATAACTATAGAATATATTCCTTCGCCAGGTCATTCGGTGCACGCAAGTATGTTGGGCCTACTAAAAGTGGTAGTTTACTGGTTGGGTTAAGTATGTCCCGTTCCAGTCAGCATGTCATCAATTCGTGAGCATGAGGTTTCTCTCCTACAGTAACCAATTGGAATAGGAAAAATATAGGAGAGGTTGGATGTTCTTGTTCATAGATGGTTCGAAGAGTTTGCTAGTTAAGGAGGTTCATCAGAGTTAGTTGTACTGGTGAATTGTAAAGGAAATTATTATTATTAATATTTCTTTTTGAAATTTCGTTAGTATATTTTATGTACTGGTAGTCACGGTCTGTTTATAGAATTGGGGAATCAATAAAGTAGTTATTATATTTATAATTTGATAAATCGGACTCATCACTAGGTACTTTCCTAGGAATAGTGTTTGTTTTCGAGAAGCGAAAGTGGAGAGACGAACGAAAAACTGTTTAGTTTACTGTTTGAAAACGAGTGTATAGGATAGGATTGGATCCAATCAGAAAAGTATTATATATATTCTTTTGAAATTATTGTATGTAGGTCACACCTCCCACAGTTCGTTCCCGGGCCTTGTATATTAAGCCCCTTTGTGGTTCTGTCACATCACCAGACTTAGTTAAACTTGTTGAAGCATTCTCATATTCTCACTCACAGGAAACACCGGTTCTTTATATGTCGTAAAGCTACCCGATCTCGACATCTTTCGGTGCAATCGTTAATCAGAAGAAAACGTTTTTCGGTAGCTTAGATCATCGTAAAGGATATTATTAATTAATACCGAAATTAAATATTTTATTTGTTACGAACAGGTATAATATTAATTATAAAAAAAGTATAATATAAATTTTGATACGATATAATTTTAATCATAATATGAATTAATATTGATTATAACCGAATATAATATTCGTTACAATAAGATTCAATATCATCGGTAGTACCGTACGTACACATATCCCTATACCTCATCTCAGATAAGCACGTATGCACATTTCATATATACTTCACATCACCTTTATGCACATATGTTGCCATTTTTACCTATCAATATGTTCCGCGACTTCACCCCGAATTCCCTCGTACAAGCAAGTCTGTTATTACGTTCCGGACCATAATAACTCACTTGCCCTACGAGTTCATCCCGGCATCCATCAGTATCTATCGTTACTCATTAATAAGTTTCCCAGTGATAATCGAGCCTACGGTTATATTATAGGTATCCTAAGGGATAACCTAATCCTTTATAACCAATGGCTCTGATACCAACTTCTGTCACACCCCGTTAAGCGAATTGCGGAAGCGTAAAACGGAAATGCAACAGATACAACTGGTATCAAATACATTGTTCATAAAGAAACATTACTAACTAATTTACAATATATTATATCGTTCTAACATCTTTTACAAACTAGGTGATACAATCAAACCGGTTCTTCAATTACTTTACTTCTAACTCAAATGCCCATGACATCAATCACCAATCAGACACGTAACGCACAGGAAATTACTTCTCATATCTGATTACCTGAAAAGCATGTTAAAATAGGTCAACTACGAATAGTTGGTGAGTTTCATAAGTTTAACGAAATCAGTTCTGCGTACCACACAGTCATAGTTTGTATGTACGCGCGTATGTAAAAATATGTATTTACGTTTGTATAAATATGTACAGCCATATCCTTGTGTGTGCATATGCACACATGTAAGTTTATAATATAAATTCGAAATTTCAGTAAAATCGTGATTGTTTGTTCGTACTACCTGTTTCCAATTTTCGTGTTTAACCAACCACTGTGGACCCCCTTCCTCCCACAACGGTTCCACATAAACTCAACCACTGTGGCCCCCCTTCCGCCCACAACGGTTCCGTGTTAACATCAACCACTGTGGTCCCCCTTACACCCACAATGATTCCACGTAAACTCAAACATTATATAGTGTACACGCAAATAATTAGTATATTCTACACATAGTATTTCCTACGGCTAATCACATAGCATGTATATAGACACATATACACATATAGTATTTATCACGTATCACAAAATACTGTGGCTCCCCATCCGCCCACAATACGCATAATCACATTATTTTCTTAACATTCATGTCATAATCAAGTTAGTTCGTTTAATAAGTTGCAGCAGAACTTGGCTCATAGGCCATACTCAACTTTAGTTTATAAGTTGCAGCAGAACTTGGCTCATAGGCCATACTCAACTTTAGTTTATTACTATTGTGGCCCCCCTTCCGCCCACAATAGCCCCATAATCATCACAGACCACGTTATCCCCATGGCCATTACAGAACACGTTGTCTCCAAAATTAGTTATGTTTAACATTACATAACATGTTTGTATAAACATGCTGTCACGTGTAATTTCATTATGTTTTGCAATTCGTATTATCTCCACTCAATATATCAATCAACGATAATAATCATCTTTCATCAGCACGTAGTCAATCATTATGTTTGTAGGGACTTTTCATATATAAATGTTCAGATATTTTATATCCTGAATCGTTTTCAGATAGATAACGTGTATAAACATGCTTTCCACCCCAAAAGTTCGTAAAATATTTTAAAGAGTGGGGTCATGAAACTCACGGTTTTGTAGGCACTCAGTGCGAGATCAGCACGGGGTTCGTTTCCCTTGCTATCACTTAGTCCCTATAGTCCATATTATAATAATATTAATATTTTAATATTATTATAATCTCAGTATTAAACTGGGCTGTATAATTAATCTGGGTATAGCTGGTATGCCCAGAAAGTGGTCATAGGCTTAGGCTGTGATGTTGTTCAGTGTCTAATACTTAAAACCGAACTTGGCTCAGATTCCCGTTTTCCCAGCTGGGCCAAGTTGTTTGTTTACGCGTTCAGAAAACAGTTATAGGGAAATAAGCTTGGGTAAATGTATTGGTTAATAAAATGATTAAGCTATAAAGAATGATCACATACTAGGGTACCGGATTAGCCTCGCGGCCCGTTTCCGTTTATTCAGTTTGATTTAAGAAGAAACGCGCACAATCTATCCGGATTGTCCAGGTTTCTCATAGAAAAGTTCGTTTTTACTTAATTAATCCAAAAATATGATTTTTGATCACTCTTGGTGTTTTGATATTCCCGCAGGTTCGTTAGTCGCGAACTTACCTGTTTTTATAAAAACTGAATTTGCTTAATCTTCATATTAGTATAATTAATTAACCGTTAATCATTAAATTATGAAAATTTAGCCACTTATCAAATAAAATATGTAGATTTTTATAAAAATATTTCTGGAATTATTTATTGATTTATTAATTTATAAAAATTCATTTTATCAGCTATATTTCGCCTGAAAATCGTCCGTTTATCCCAAACAATTTCCAAAAATTCCACAAAAATTCCTGAATACTCAAATCATGTCCCAAAACAATCTGTATCAATTCCAGAATGTAAAAAGCTTGTTCAATATTCTTTTCGGCCCAAATTCGGCTATAAAAATTCGCATAAATGCATATGTACAAAACCCCTTTAGACTTCTCCAAATGATCTAAAAATTCATATGTGATCAAAATACATCAAATCTGAGTTTTCAGAAAAATTTCATAATTTTTGAAGTATTTTAGCTATTTTTCCCAAATAAACATCCCAATTCGGTAATAAATTCTCCAAATATTCTCAGATGGACGAAAAATTACCAAATTTGAACAGGGACTCAATGAAATGGTCCTTGATGTCCCTGCAAAATTTCAAGTTCTAATAATATGCACATCACAACCTTAACCTAAACAGCCCGTAATCGAGTAAATCGGCATTACCTTTGCGGTTTTGGTTCGTTTTCGCTCTCTTAATCCAATTTTCGGGTTCTTGTGCTTCTAAGAAAGCTAGGTACAAGTACTATATCACAAACCAAGCAGGTTTCATCAATAAAACAGCCCTTTAACTTAGGGTTTCGGCTAGTGCACAAAAATGAACTTTTGAACCGTAAAAATGTTGTTTCAACCCTTTAATCCGTGTTTATGGCCAAAAAAACTATCAAACCAGGTTCCTCACCATGTGTATGATCAAAAAATGTTTATGGACCATTTTTAGGGTTTTTACATGGTTAGGAATGATTTTTGGCAATTAAACAATGTTTATATGATACTAAACATAATTAAAATAGGTTAAAATGATGAAATTAGTAAAGTTTACCTAGGGTTTTAAGGTTGAACTTAAGAACAGCAGGAGTCTTGTTATTTTTCTGGAAGAAAATGGTCACAAAATATCTAAAGTTGCTTATGTAGGAAGTTTGCAAAAATAATAATCATAATATAAAAATTGGCGTACGAAATTTGGGTTGGCCCCCCCTTGGCCCATTTTGGCCCAATAAACTGATTCTAAAGGCACAAATGCGAAAGCCCAAGTCCAAATTTAGTCCGGGTTCGATTTTTGGTGCGAAAAACTTATCGGGTGCGTCAAACAGTGCGAAAACGAGTGTTTTTCGGCTAGTTTTTTGTAAAATTATAAAAACATACCATACGTTTGTAAAAATCGAAAATATTTTCACGGATCGCTTAAAACATTTCAAGTAAGTGTTTGGTAAGTCTTTTTTGGCTTAACGGATGATACAATGCTTGGTTTGTAACTATCTTTCGCGTTTAAGTCCATAGCGGGTAGTTAAACGAGCATGTTTTCGTTTAACTAGTTTGCTATCATACTAAGGCCTTAATATCAGTATGTTGGCTCATAATAGACATATATCTCGTATAGATGGCCCCTCGGGATATCTGGGTCATAACCAGACCCGTTCGGTTAATCGTTTGTTCGTTACGCAATAAGCGGTTAATCGCTTATTCGCTATATGAATACTAAGGTGTACTCGGTTTTGCCACGGATGTCACACATTTGCATCCAAAGGGCTTGAAAAAATTGATATAAGGCTTTCTGTTGTTGAAAATTTCATATGGTGTCTTGTTATGCCTTTTGTTGACGAGTACCCTGTTCTGAACATAGCATGCAATATTGATGGCTTCAGCCCAAAATGTAACTGGTAGATTTGCATCTGCTAACATGGTTCTTGCAGCTTCAATAAGTGTTCTATTTCTTCTTTCTGCAAAACCATTTTGTTTAGGAGTTCTAAGAGCTGAGAATTGCTGAGATATTTCTTTTTGGGTACAGAATTCTTCATTGACTCCATTCTTGAACTCTGTTCCATTGTCATTTCTCATCATTTTAACTTTCTTATTCAATTTGTTCTCAATCATTGTAACACAACCCGTAATCAACTCTGCAGTCTCATCTTTTGTAATTAGTAAATAAACCCAAGTATATCTTGAATAGTCATCAATGATCACCAGACAATATCTTTTCTTTCCTATACTTGGAACACTCACAGGACCAAAAAGATCCATGTGAAGTAATTCAAGTGCATGATCAATTGAACTGATGAGTTTTGTCTTATGAGAGGATTTATGCTGCTTGCCCTTCTGACATGAACTTCAATGATCTTCCAATTTGAACTCTCTTGTAGGTAAGCCAATGACATGCTCACCCTTAACAAGTTTGTTCATATTCTTCAGATTCACATGACATAGTTTCTTGTGCCACAATTTTGACTCATTTTCAGTGGCTTTGGAAACAAAACATGTACCACCCCTTGAAACAACTTCCTTCATGTTGAGCTCATATAGGTTGCCATTTCTGGGTGCCATCATCATAATCATTTCAGGTGGGATTACAAATTCAGGTTTTAAGATGAAACAGTGTGAGTCATCAAAACCAACTTTGTAATCCTTATCACACATCTGTGATATGCTTAGCAGATTGTACTGCAGACCTTCAACATGAAATACATTATCAAATGAAACTTTTCCATTTGTTAAAATTCCTTTCCCAACTATCTTTCCTCCATTTTCATCACTTCCAAATGCCACAGGACCTTCAAACTTCTCTTCATAGTTAACAAGTGACCTCCTGTCACAAGTCATGAGCCTAGAGCAACCACTATCCATGTACCATACGTCATTCAGTGGAGTGGACTGTTCCTGAGACGATGATCCAACTTCTTTTTCAATCAAGGCCATGAAAGCCACATTTTCTCTCTTGATGTCATCTGCAATGTCTTCTTCATGATTACTCCAATCAAAATTACCCTCATGCTGTGAAGTTACAGCCACATTTCCTTGATTTCTGGGTTGATTTTGGTTGGTTGGAACTGAATTGTTTGGAACAGTTTGAAGATTCTGATTGTTGTTCCTTTGAAATTCTTGATTATGTGGCACAATTTGTTGATTATTGTTCATTGGATGTTGTTGGAAGTTGTTGAAGTTGGGGTTATAATTTTTGGAGTTGTTGTTATTGAAATTGCTGTTTTTGGGCTGAGTCTGCTGAAACTGCTGATGATTCTGCTGGTTTCTTGGTTGGTTCTGAAAATGGTTCACTTGAAAATTTCTAGGCATGTTTCATTCTCTAGCAAAATGGCCAGGCTGTTGACAGTTATAACAGATGGCCCATGGCCCTTGATTTGTCAAATCCAATCCTTTCATTTGGCCATGATAGGAGTGATCTACCAGTTCTGTTATACAGCCTCTTGCTTTTGAGTGCCAACATTGCAGGTTGCCATTTCAAATCCATTTCCTCCAAATTATTAGCATCTATATGCTCTAGATCATCTTTGATCATTTCATTCTCAATCATTTCTATCTCTGCAGCCTGAAGGAAACATACTACATCATCTACCTTCAAATCATTGAAATTTGGCTTATGGAGGATGAATTTGCATGCAGTGTACCACTCCTTAGGCATAGAGTTCAGCAACTAGGTATTCAAGTCAAAATCAGTCATGACATAATCAGTTGTTCTTAGCTCATTCACAATAGCCAAGAATCTTTCCAGGATTGACTTCAGTCTCTCTCCTTCCTTGTATTTAAACCTTTCTAACTGCTATTTGATTCTCTGCTTCTTAATGTATTTCAGTTCTGTGTTACCCTCAAACATTTCAAGGATTGCATCATACATAGCCTTTGCTGTGGTGTGATGTGCAACCTTGGTTAGTATTTCCCATGACAGGCCTAGCTTTATCATGTCTAAGGCCCTGTTATCTACCTTCCTCATTCTATCTCTAACAGCAGCAGTTGTATTAGCACCTTTAGTTGTGTCTTGTGGACCATTTTTGATGGAATTCCACATGTCCACATCATTGTAGCAAACGGCTGCTTCAAATAAGACTTTCCATTTTGTAAAGTTTTCCTTTCCATAGAGTCTAGGAATCTTATTAGTAGAGACTTCTTGTTCTTCGTACCCAGACATTTGAAAAATCAAAATCAGTTGATTTGAAAACAGTCAAGTTTAAAAAATAATCAGATCTGAGAACCAGTTGTTCAGATCTGATGAATCTGGTGCGAACAGAACAAGAATCAGAGGTAAAGATTTAAACTTTAATTGAAATAAGGAAGAGAAAACACCGGAAAGATTTAGATCTGGAAAGAAAATGAAAAACAGAGCAGCTGACGTCACTCTTCAACGGAACAGTTGTTTGCTTACGTCATCTTCCTTCAAATCTTCAATCAGCAACAAGAATCTTCCTAAATCTTATTTAAATAATATATTATATTAACCCAACCCAGATTCTTTCAACCCGTTTCCATATCCCCGTATACCCATTTGTTTCTTGTACCTTAATTCTTTAATTTATAGTTGGAATTGATCACACGAGATTGTTTATTATGCCTAATGCAACTCCACCGACGTGTTTAATTTGGAAAAAAAGATTTATTTGATTCATATTTGGTTTATTAAGGAACCCATCAATATCAAAATAGGGATTATACAATTACATATCATAATAACGTAATTAAACTCTGGTATAGTTTCTTCTTCAAGTCGCGAATCAAACCTCCACAATTAATTGTGTTATACGAGCCTGCATATATCTGTTTTGTATACATTCTTGGCCGTCGGGTTCTATTCTACATTCTTCATCAAATCACGATTGTATAAGGTAATTGTTAGGTTTGTTCAGATCACGTTAAGCCTTGTAACAGTACCTCTAATGTTAATTTAACAAAAAATAATCGGTTAAACGGATTGAAGATTTTAGGGTTTATATCAACTGAGGATTATTTTAGGTTCTGTTTTTAAGATTTTGTTCTCAATCTTTAACCAACTGACATCTTGGTCTAGTTGGTAGTTTATTGTGTATGTGTTCCACCTTAGCCGGCCGTTGGGGCAGGTTCGAGTCCTGGTTTTGGCAGTTTTTGTTTTGTTTTTATTTTAGTTTTTCTTAATTGTTTTAATGGATTTAAAAGGTTTTATAAATTAAATATAGTTAATATTAAATATTAAATAAACATAATTTTTATTAAACCGACATTATCAAGTTTGCGTTCTTGTCAATCAAGCTCGTTACAACTTTCGTATATGTGTATGTGTATATATATGTATGTATGTATGCATTGTAATTATGTATTAATAAACTTTAATTTATTAAAACCCGACACCATCATTGGGAATTTTTGGTGTTGAATGTTTTTACAAACTTTTATCTTTATTATATATGTATTATTTTTTTATACAAAAGTATAATTAAACGTATTATAATGGTTAACTATTGATGTAAATGTTGTTCTCTAATAAAAAACAAGTATTTATAAGACATAAATACCTATAACTAGTATGGGTAAGTAAGGCCGTCTCTACAAGGAATCAGTGGAAAGTCCAAGTAAAATTAATAATTATTAATTAATTAACTATGGTGGATAGACGGTGTCAAGCGTTTTATAAAAGATGATTCAAGTAAAACACGATTACTTTAAGTGAACTGTAAACAATAATGAGAAAATGATTCACTTCAGGTTTAGGTAATGTGATGACCGACTAATCACAAATTCATAAGACTAATTGAGCAGTAATTACTAAACCTAAAAGTTGGGTTATGAGGACAAACGATACCCTAACCGAATTGTTGACACAACTGAACCCCGGTTTATCCAATTACCAGTTTAAAATATGAAAATCAGTTATAAGCAATGACTAACGATTACTGGTTCAATGACATAAGAGCTAACCCCACATGTGATGAACACAACCAGAAAGTGATGCAAAATTTGATAATCAAAATCATAAACTGTTTAAACAATCAATTCTAATGTAAAACAAGATTAAAGACGTTTAATCAAGTTCATACTCATTCAAACATAGAATTTGATCAAAGTTAGTTGACACAAAACCCTAGCCTAACATCGGCATCACGAAGGATTCACTTATCTGATGAGAGGACGAAAACATGCGATGAACGGACAAACCAGAGGCTTCGGGATGATGCAAAATCGTCATAGGGCTTGTACTTGGTTGCTGGAATGAAGGATATGTCTAAATAGGGGATCAAAAATGATTATATCAAAGTTAGGTTAATTTTCCCGTCATGAGGGAGCTTAGCGCTGCGCTAACATCCAGGGGTGAGACGTTAGCACCGCACTATGGTCTACTTTCCTGATTCCTTAACTTTGACCTTAGAGTAGCTCTAAGGTCACACTCAGGGCCCCTTAGCGCCGCGCTAAGGGTGTCTGACACATCCTCATTATTTTCGTCTTTTATTTTGCATAGGAAAACGTTCTAATCATCATTAGTCTTCTACATCTTAGTTCCAAGCCTGTAGTTCATCCCGATAAGCGTCCTTAACGTCAAGTATCCTGAAACACATAAGCACGCTTGAAGTACCAAAGTTCACATAATAATTAAACTAAAAGTAAACAAATAATATAATAATACAAATGACTTTTACCTAAGCATCAACTATATTTTTACCACTAATAGTTGTTGAAATGATTTAAAATAAACTATTTGTTTATATTATAACTTTCCACATATAATATACTAATTTACACATTTATTTACTTATATAATTTATTTAATACAATACATATTATAATTAAATCACTTATTTATATATTCATAAACATTTATTATTATATCATATCTCATATTTAATTATTTAAACTAATTATTTATAAATTCAATCTTATGATTATTATATTCAGTTTAATAGTAGTTTATAAATAATAAAAGTAATGTTTCTTTTGATTTAATGATAGACAATCATATTGTTTTTGTAATAATAAATAACAATAGAAATCCATCGATCAATCAATAACCATTCTATTCACAAACATAATTCAAATCGCATCGAAATCTTA